>NW_009912966.1:30697-34032 GCF_000696875.1 Nestor notabilis | reverse complement strand
CTCACACTGATAACCCGCTCTGCTCCTTTCTTAACCTCCTTCGTTTCACTCCCCCACTTCAGGCTGCCCCCGCTCCCTTTCTGGGGTTTCGGGGTGCTCCTCGTGCCACAAAATCAGGAAAACAAACCCAAAGGTATCTCAAGCCCATGCTGCGCTATCTCCAGCTCCTCTTTTCTATTCAATATGAAAGCGAGGGACTTTGTAAGGACTTCAATTCTTCACACAGGTCTTACTGGAGATGTAAGTTGGGTTTTGCCCCTGCATGGCTTCCCAGCTTCAGCAGACTTTTGGCTGAAGCCCCTTGGCCTGGCTAAGTTCATACTGCAGCCTGAGCGCTGCTGACCTGGAGGTACAGCAGTGATGTGAGGGCTTGAGTTACAGCAATCCACCAGCTGCTAATCCACTCTGCCAGCCCCACCGCTCCGTGCTGCTGTCGATCATGCACGGAGACCCAGGGTGGGATTGCAGCACGTTTGCTCCCACTCTGGTGAGTTTGCAGGGTTCCAGCAGCAGAGGAGAGCCCTAAGCATCGCAGGGCTAAATACAACCCCTGGAGCTGGGACAGCCCAGAGCAACAGGAGAGGGAGAGGGACTTCCATAACATCTTTCCTTGGTCTGTGGGGTGGGTGTCAGGATCTGTTCTGTATCTTTCTATCAAAGTAGGAGAAGTTAGGGAACCAGAATCTGTGCACCTCAGGAAAAGGCAAAACAGCTGAGGTCACATTTGAGATTTGTGATTAGTCATAGAGGTGCTTAGGAAAAACCCATTTGCTGTGGTGAGCAGCCTCTGCCTCTGGTACTTTTATCTGATATTTGTGCTATATCTTTAAAGAGCAGGGTGGGGGGCTTCAGTGCAAAAAAGAGAGCAGATTTAGGCTGATGCCAGGTGTGTATGAAATTGCACAGCCTCATGTGGGCCCTCCAAAGCAGCCACGACCCTTTGCATCCCCCACTAGCTGATTGTGTAGGGGTGGATGCTGTCCCATCTGCAGCAGCCCCCCTTTGCAGCAGCAGTGCCTTGCTCAGCAGCTTCTGGGCTGCACACAGCAATGCATAAGAGACAGCCAAGCCATGTGCCAGCTTCGTACTCAGTGTTCTCTGCTGCACCTTCCCAGTGCTGCTGCCAGCTTCATCCTTTCAAACGGCTTTCTTTTACCTCTACCGCCTTTGTTCAGGTCTGCTTGGTCTTCTGTTTTTTTCTTTCTTTTTATTGCTCTTCCATGCAATCTGATGCCATCTCTCAGATGAGCACAGTCAAAATAACACCAATATATCAAAATAATAAGATCTGATTCCAGAGGCTCTCACAGAGCCAAGGCAACTGAGCGAAGGCTAACAGGTTTATTGATCACAGCAGAGTGACAGCTCTCTCTAGCTCAGGATTTAGCTCCTAGATGGACACTAATATGTAGATTTGCTTTTTGTCACTGGCAAAACCAATGTGTAAATATTCTGCAGTTAATGACACATGGCTGTTCCTAGTGGGATTAATGGGGAAGGAAAAAAATTGAAGTGAAGGTCTTGCCTTCTAAAGCCTCATGACTGATTCTAATGCCCTGTCCTTTTTCTATCAATCAAGGCTGATTGGCAAAGCTTTTTAATTCAAGTCTCTAAGCAGGATGATCAGTATTTGCTTAGCTAGTGTTGATTTCCTCTTGACCAGGCTGCTCTGGAGTAAGGTATTGTCTTATAGTGCAAACCCTCTTACAAGGGATAAAGAAACTGAGACTGCCTCGATCCTCCTTGTTACCTCCTCAGACCTAACGATCATCCCGAGCAGCTCTTGGTGTGGGTCAAGGGATGGGGCTGGCACCCAGCTGTGAAGGCTGGCTTGTGGCTGCCCAGCCCCATGCCCGCCTGATCCCTGGCCCTTGCTTCCAAACACTGCGCATGGCCTGGGCATGAGTCCCAGCATGCTGCAATATAAACCAGACCTGGCACCAGGAGATCACAGCCTGTGGCACATCTCCCCTGGCTATTTTTAGCTGCTTTTCCAGAGAAACAGGGCTTATACAGCCTGCCCCCGAGTGTGAGGGGGTCCAGCTACTGCCCCCCCCCCCCCCACCCCACCGCGACCCCCCCCCCCCCCCCCCCAGCACCTCCATGTCTCAATGGAGCTGCTCTAGGGTGGGATTAACAATGCTGTTGGAGAAGGCAAGCCCACAGAGCCGAGACACAAGCATCCCATGGACATGGACCCCAAGCTCTGCCACTCGCTGGACTCCCACCCAGGGCTGCATGGTAGGGAGAAAGAGGAGATGGAAACATGCAATGCAACCAGTTTAACGTTAACCAAAGTGACTCATTTTTACATTAAAAGTTGTTTTGTTGTAAAATTTTGTTTCTGGAAAAGATCAGAGGGTCCTGGGGGTCAGAGCTGAGTGTGGCAGTTTGGCTTTGCAGGACTGGCACTTGCAGGGCTGGTTTTACCACACTAGCTTCATAAAGCCCATCCAGAAAGTGCATATAGCAGTGCAGAATTAACACAGGGCATTTGCTCTTGATACAAAAATGAGGAATATTTTTTTCCCTAGGTTACTATATTTAGATCTTTTATGTGGAGTAAGAATTTGGGGGCTTTTTTTTTTCAAGAAGAGACGAGACCCTGTGCTGAGCTCCTGGAAGCAGATGGGTGTGGTAGGGGAGTCTGGAGCCAGGTAGGACCACTCTGCACACTTCAGGGGATGTAGGACACACTGCCAGCCAAGACTCCCATGGCACAAGGATGTTTTTGGTGCTTAGAAGAGCCCAACAGGCTGTAGGGGCAGTAGTCTGGTCTCATACAAGATGCCCTACCAATAAAGCCATCCTCCACCTGCAAATATCCATCCTACACATTGTTCAAAACAAAAAGAAGTGCTCACCTGCAGGAAAGCAATCAAATGCTCCTTGGGCCATTTCACAGCTCCTCTTCTTTGCCAGCAAACCAGCACAGGTTCTGCCTTGTTACACCAGGCTGAGCTGTAGGGTTGAGACAAGGGAGTTAACAGGAGGCATCTCTGCAGGCTGTGAGCTACTTCCTTCCCTTTAACCAGCTTTGGGCCAGTTGGGGCGTTCTGGGGCACAGGGGTGCGTGCTTCTCCCTTTGTGCCGTCAAGAGATGTTAGATCCTATTCAGCATCTTCTGATATTCATGGCTCAATGGTATTCCAGGTCATTAAACTGTTGCAGTGCTCAGCCCACCCACCAGCCATTTGCATGCAGATCACAGATGCTCTAGGTCAAATTAATTATTCTAATATTTCTGTAGTTTTCAACATTTGTGCGCTTAAGTCCAACAAGTAAAAAAGGGTCAGAGAAGAACCAGGACTTCAGGAACTGTATTGCAGCACAAA
>NW_009912966.1:0-30666 GCF_000696875.1 Nestor notabilis | reverse complement strand
CTTTCCCTTCTTTGATCCATCCGTTTACACTCTGCCATGGGATCTGTGTTTGAGCACTGACTTTTTGAATGTGCTCACGTCCTTTTTACAAATTAAAACATTTAGCTGTTGCTGTTTAGAGCACCAATGTATTCATATGTTCACAACAAAGGACATACATCTCAGCTCATAATACTGTCTTTCTTAGCCTACAATAGCTTGGTATTCATATTTAAAGAAATGTAAATGCTGAACAATAAAAATATTAGACAATTCTTCTAAGCCTGTGTGTACACTAATATTCCTATTAGGCTACAAAACAGATTATTAAGCGCGGAAAGACTATTGCACTAATGCCCCTTATAAAACCAGCCTGAGTTCGAGTACTCAGAAAGCTGCTTATCTGTTCCTTTGGACTAAGAAGACTCAAATGCCTTTCAATTATTAAAAGGGATGAATTATGTCTCGGTCTAAACTTGGAAGTCAGAGGAGCCACAGACCTCTCCAAGACCTCTGAAGCAAGTAAACTCCTTTAAATCCAAGCTCAGCTTTTCAGAAAGAGCATGTGACTTCAGGAGGGATCTCTCATTTGTTTGTTTGTTTTCAATCAAACTTATTTCCAAGCGATTTGCATTAACATGCTTTTGAGTGCTCCAAGGAAAACCCCATTCTCAGGACTGTGCCATCCTGGGGGATAATAGATAGATGTGCAGGGAGGGTCTCAGTTCCCAGCCGTGTGTGTGCAGGTTGGTCTGACTCCCTCCCAACATCATGCCACCTAACAGCCTTTTATAAGCCTAATGCAGCACTGTAATCCTGAGAGGTCTCTGCATCAAAGGCAATCATCTCACTGGTAAGCTGCTAAAGCTTTGTAAATGGAGTATTTCTTTGTAGAACACCAGCCCTGGGTAAAAGCCAAGGTCCTGGAGGTTAAAGGACGATAGCAAAATACAGTAGGCCTACAAGGCTACTGGATGTATTTTCTATTTGCAGATTTATGTGTCTGTCCTGGCATGTGTTTCTTGTCATGCATACAGCATGAGCACTGTATTTGGCACTTCAAATCAAGGAACAAAGGACTAAAACAGTAGAGGGGACTAAATTGAATTGAATTAATTTGTTTATCCTGAAAATCAACATCTGCTCAGACCTATTTCTTTCAACTCTGAAGTTGTCGTAAAGGAATATTTTGCCTTCTGCTCAGTCTAATTATAGACACACAAGCCAAAAGCTTTTAATTTTGCTCATAGCCATCAGTGGGAGCTTTGCTCCTGCACTGAGAGCAGGCAGAGTTAAACCAAGCTGTGTTTTAAAGACTTTATTTCAGGAAGGTGTTTTTCCCAGTAAGTTTTGTGTTGGTACCCATCTAAGGAGATGTTTTTACACTGAATTCATTGTCTAGCTGCTTCTCACTGCCAATGAAAATCATCAGAAGACATGGGATCCCAAAGGATCAAGTCCACTCAAGCAGGGATGGGAGGAAAACTCTTGGGAAGACAAGTTCTGTTATTGTCACCCCACAGTACCCAAGAGGACTTGTGCCACAACACAAATGAAGTATCCCACAGCACCCAGGGCCACAGAAAGGATCATGACTCCATAAATATCCACCATGAAAGCCTTTCCTCCATGCTTATGAAGAAGTATGGCTCCTGCAGGATGGAGGTGCCGAGGTTGGGGCAACCACGGAGCTGGTGGCTCCACTGAGCTCAGCACAGACATGCTTTCAGGTTCAGTGGCATCAGGCTGGGCAGCCTGAGCCTCACTGTCCTCACACCTTCAACTGTGACATATATATGACCTTAGCAATCAAGGTTGCATTTCTGTTCATCTCAAATTCTATCCTTCCCCTGCCACCCTCACAAGAAGTACAGGTGTCCCACACTGTAATGATGAAGGACTGTGGTTTAATCCTTTCAAATTTCATGAATTTCCCTGGAAATATGAGGCATCCCCAATTCAAGACGTTTCCAAACGCACAGGGAAATTTTCAGCTGCTGACTGTCCTAATGGAAATGACATGGTTTTATTCATAGCCTCAGGGCCAAACTAGGTTGGATACAAATAAATACAGCTCTATCGTTGTCAGAGAAGTGCCTGTATTGACTTACACTGCACAGGAAGATAGCATGACTTTTCTTTGCCTTGATTGTTTTGGCACAGCTCCTGAAGTAACGTGTCTGGCTTACAAGGAACTCTCAACACCAAACTTCAGATCTGCTATTGAAGAAAAGGAGCACTGGCAGGGTTTCCAGGACTTCTGACCACAAACCTGACCAGAAAAAGGACATGGGGATGGAAAGGTGCAGAGAAATTGCTCTTCCCTGCCTCCAGAGACATACGTGTCTCTGCCCAGAACCTTTTTCTGGGCGGGAAAGTGTCTGCAGCATCTGGCTGCCCAGCAGCAAGGCTCTGCCCTGCGGCTCCTCGAGATGTTGTTTGCCTGCCTTACTGCCCTAATGCTGCTGCTGCTGCTTATCAGCAGCCCTGGCTGGAGGCTACCCCAGCAGTTCTGTTTCAATGCATGGCAATTATTTCCTCTGTAGAGTTGCAGAGTTGGGTGAGACAAGAAGCTATTCCCAGCATTTGATATTCGCAGCTGTGGGTTGCAAACTAATTAACTCCCCTATCTAAAGTCATCTTCAGCACACCGCCTGGGTCTTCTTTAAGCAAGGCTCATTTCAATAAGAGCATCTTATTAGCAGTACTGAGCCTCATACATGTAGGGTTTTTCAGAGAAGCTTGGGGAGATTAAGAGTTTTTGCTCCTAAGTCACAGTCTTCAGATTTGAGTGCTTTTCTCTCCATTAGAAATATGCTTTGGAAAACACAGCTGCTGAAAGCAGTCCATGTGCACGGGTCTGTATGGGCATACACACAGGAGAGGTCAGGATGGTTGTTTCACTTCTCTCCATGGACCTACAGCACCTTCCTTACCTGATGTCTCTGGATCCTCCGTCAGAGTGGTTACCTCAAACGTGCCATGGATCTCACCCCTGGCTATGACATGTTGGACAAGAACTTATGGCAAAAATTTAATATTGTCATTTAAGTATAAAGACATTATGAAAAATTAAAATCAAAACCAAAACAAACCAACACAAAACCACCAACACCAGCACCAAAACAAACAAACAAGCAAAACCCAACCAACCAACTAAAAAGTTCCTCTGGAATTCAGCCCACCCATTCCCACCAGATAGCTCAGTTGCAAGTTTATCCTCCAGAATCCCTGGAGAAGCAAAATTCCCTCAGTGAAGGCAAATGTAGGAGTGGCCCAGACGTTCCCTGTAATATGGGGAATAAACAGCTGGAGGGAAGTTAGTGCTAGTGCCTTGCAAATGTGCACAAGACACCCAAGGCTAAGGGGCACAGTAACCATCTTTGTTCCTCCAAACACTGTAAAATGTGTACATTTCTGTAAGGGGTGCCTGGCTGGTCTCTTCAGTTTGATTTCATGTTCTAATAAACCAGGAAAAAGGGTACGATGTAGAGCTGGAATGTGCCTGGTGAAACCCTGGCCTGCACAAATCAATCCACTGGTTTTGGTAGGGCCAGTATTAGACTCTCAGCCAGCTGCCCTGTGTCTATAATCATGTGTAAGGAGTGTGGCAGTGGCTGGATGTAACTGCTGTATCCCAGACATCTGCAGGACCTTCTCTGCAAGTGGCACAGGCTTCCTCCAGCTGAAAGGCTTGGAAAATGAAGGTAGCACTTAAGCAATGTCCTCTCCCAGAGACCAAGCAGGAATTTGGAGCACTTGAATAGTCCATCCCCAAAGAATTTTTTCCAGGTCCAACCCTGGTCCTTCTGCATGCTGAGACAGGACTATGCAAATTTGTAATCAGTGCTGTGGACATGATTTAAGACACTATAATATGTATCTCACTATCACATCACAGTGCTTTGAATTGAGGAGCTCAAAGTATTGTATTTTCATGCATATAGCTTGCATCTCAGATAACTCACACCACCGTAAAAGAAAAGTCCTTTCCAAACCAGTACTTAGCTAATCTGAATCCTCAGATAACCCAGGGGTCATCTCAGAGTATCAGTTATGTACATGAAAACATGGCTATAGGGTGGCAAACAGCCATCCCCTCCTTCCTCTAAGCCTCCACCATCCGTTCCTGCTCCCACCTCCTTCCCACAAGAAGACAGGTTTTCTGCTGTCCCCATCACCCGCCCCACATGCAGCAGATGTGACAACAGACCCAAGGGCATCTCATTCTGCTCACACCTACCCTCTGGCTCAGTTTTGTTTCTACATGTAACTGCTGGTGCTGCACAGAGCATGGGCCACTCCAGGGGACAGTCAGTGCGGTTGCAGCCTGCAGCTGCCAGGAGCTGATGTGAGGAAGGTGAAAATATGGGGAAAGTCACAAGTTTGGCCCTAAAACTGGTGCTGAAAACCAAAGTAAGTGATTCTGTCTCTATTGCATATGTTGCCCTGTCAGAGGTAGCTCTATCCAGATGATCTTTCTGCATCTTGTTTTCTTAATTCCCAACTCAGAGGGCAAATGCTAAAGCCTCGCTGATGCAAATTTCTACTCCAGCCTACAGAAGCTTGGCAGCAGAACTCAGCCTTTACAGGGAAGCTTGCTGCAGCCAAGAGCCTAAAATTAGACTTTTAATGCCACAGCCAGCACCCAAGAGGTGACCTGATTTTCAAAAGTGGGGGAAATTTCAAAGCCTGATCCATGGATGGTGTGATACTGCACTGAAGAGGCTGAGACTGCAGCTGAATTAGCTGCTTAAAGCCTGTTTTGCACCAGTCGGGCAAGTCTGCAACATGGAACACCATACATGTAAAACCCAACTGCCCTCTCATTAGGGGTCTTACCTGCAGAGGTGTTTCATCTGTGGCAAATTTATTAGCCCACCTCACCTCCTTCAAACTCTTCTCACTGGCAAAAATGTCTGATCATCCCTTTCAAGTTCTGCAGTTGAGCAACTTCGCACATGTATTTATTCAGCTGATAATGGCATAATGTACTTGCAAACCTCAGCTCACGGGCACAGAAATTTGCCAGGCTATGGGGCTTATTTAAAAGCATAAATATATTTCATGGTTTCCAAATGAGCCAAAGAAATATTTAGCTTTCCAGTCAGCAGCAGCAATGCTCCTGGGTATACACAAAGCCAGCCAGCTTCAGCAAGACAGTGACACATAAAACCATTTTTATAACAAAACCTGTGAGTGTATCAACCCCTTTGCACATGCTGCACCTTGGGGCCTGTGTTTGTTTTTGTCCAAGGTCATCAAATGAATTATATCCTCATTGCAGGGTTTGTTAGAAAGGTCTTTGAAAGTAGATGGCATTGTGAAACACTCCTTTACTACACCTAATGCATTGCAAATAACAGTGAAAAAACTGACAGTGCCGAGAAAATTGCTTTGATAAACTAAAGTGTTTAAAATAAACTTTAATGTTATTGATTTTAACCCATGTCGGGAAGCTGAAGTGAGGAGCATTCTTTCTAGAGTAAATGAGTTCAGCGTCAAGTTTCTGTAAAATTGAAAAAAACCAACAACACAGGGAGCAAGAATTAATCTGTGAAAAGCTAGAGATGTGTGAGCCATCTCAGATGAACATAAACACACCCTGTGATCACATCAAATTGTCTATTAAAGCTGTGAGACAAGACATCAGCACTCACTGGACCAGTGCCCACAGAGAGCTGCTAATTCACTGGGCCCCATCTCATCCCAAGCTTGGGGACATGGGGGTTGTCTTTGCACCACTACAGACTGGGATGAGTAAGACTGACAATCTTCTATGGGAAGATGTCCCCAGAGCCATCAAAATACGTAGAATCATAGAATATCTCAAGTTAGAAATGACCCATAAGAATCACGGGTCCTGTGACGAGTAGGAAGTCCAATTCTCTGCTCCTCACAGGACTACCCAACACTAAACCATATGACTAAAAACATTGTCCAGATGCTCCTTGAACTCTGACAAGCTTGGTGCTGTGAACGCTGTGCTGGGGAATCAGTTCCAGTGACTGAACACCCTCTCAGTGAAGAACCTGTTCCTGATGTCTAATCTGAACTTCCCCTGATGCAGCTTCATCCTATTTCCTTGTGTCTATCACTTGCATTTCTCCTGTCCATAGAGCCTGAGGAGTGTTTGGAGCCCAAGGGACCAGGCAGTGCCCTCCCATACCTCCTCCAGCAGACCTGTCTGCTCCAGGGAAGTGGCAGCATACAGGGCAGCTGCTCCACCAATATGCAGCTGATGGATGTGCCACATTGGCATGGACCAATATTACTAGAAAGTCAGGCCCATCACACACCAGTTCTGCCAAACCGGCTGGAGGGGCAGCCAGCCCCATCTCTGGGCACTGGGATATCCCCTGTGCCAGCTGCCTGTGTCCTTGGGATCACCTCTCCTGCCCCAGAGGAGGCAGGAGATGAAGTTGCCAGGGCTTCTCCAGGTTGCTGTTCCTTATTGAAGCAGCTTGTCACTTGCCTTCAGGGATGAGATCAGAAGATACTACTCTCTCCAAGAAGCTTTTCTGCTCCTCCTCCTTCCTCTGATCCCAGCCCTCCTTTTTGGCTCTGCAGATCCCATTTCTGCTCAGGGATCGTGTGGGGTCTGTCCATCTCTGTTCAAAGGTAGTCCAAGCAGAAGACACAACCTTTAAACATCCAAAGAAACTCTATCAACAGTCCTGAAGAGCTGGGAAATGCTACCTCCTGCCCAAGCCATGTCTTAGAGCTGGTCTGGGACTGAGGTCTTTGAATTGACCCCAGCTTTGAGGCTTTAATGCCCCATCCTGCTCCATGTCCAAATCTGCTTGCACTGAGCTGAGCAGAGGGTCAGATTTGTAAAGGCTGCTTGCTTGCTTCTTTCTCCTGGAAATCTCCCAGCCAGCTGCTGCCATGGCCTTGTCTTGTTAGGCTCACGAGGTCTGATAGGATCACAGCCCAAGACAGTACAACCGCAGGCCAAAATGGCTGGTGTCATCTGCTCCTCACTTGTAGGAATAATACTCCAAGGACCTGACAGTGACAGATCTGTAGGGTCCCTCTTTGGGGTCCTTCTGTCCACAGCACCTTTCTCTGCAGAGAGGATGTTGCTGATACATCTTCTAGGTCCCTCCTTTCAAAAAGGCACAAAATAACACTGGATTTGTCTCTAGGCTGATAGATACTATTATGTAAAGCAGCTGCTTAACCCCTGAGGGCTCTCCTTTTGGCTCAGAGTCTCAGGATGTGGAAGCCAGATAAAAACAAAGTCTCCTGATGAAATATCTCTGCTGGGCTGGGGACCCATGATAGGAGTGCAGGGCCCCCAACTCCAGCCCCAGCTTGCCATGGGCAGCACAGTGTTGTCATCCCATTTCGTGACTTGATCTGTCTCTGCCGTAACCCACTCCACTTTCCGACGGCAGCTGAGGCTTCGGTGCTTTGCTTTTTGCACATACCAACACAATCCCTCTGGGTATGAAATCCTACCTCGGGTCCAAGTCTTTAAAAACATACATCAATATGCACTATTTCTGAAAGCCTATTGGAATCTGCAAAGCTCCTGTTTTGAATCAGAAATATTTGAGGGGCAAATAATAATACTACTACTATGTCTCAAATGGGCCTGTTCAGGATAATGACTGTTCCTTGGGTGGTCACTGCATGTAGGGCCCCATGTGACAATGTCCCCCAACCTGCCCCATCCTGGCATTTGCTGATGGCCATGGGACTACCTACATATGGAACCAAGGAACCAATTGTGGGCCACAAATGGCAGAGCATGGCATAAAAAAAGAGGGTGCGATTTAGCCCTGTAGATGTATTTTTAGACTTTCTATTTTGGATACTCATCTCTAGCATAACATCTGTTGGATCATTTTATAGCTGTGATATTGTTTACTGGTGACTGGCTGACACTGACACTGCAGGAATTCGATAATAGTATTTTTTTCTGTGTATCTGTAGATACGTGTTTCTGGAAGCAGTGGGGATGGGTAAAAGACCTCTATTCAAACACCATGGAAAAGGGAATAAATTCTTAAAACAATAATTTTCTTGCTACTTGTAGGATGGTCTAGTCTGTAAAGACAAAAGAAGCAAGCTGTAGGCTAATACTTGCTATTCAGAGATTACCTTGAATTTGACCCTTCTGCTCAATTTACTCTGTAGAAGTCATAGAAATGGTCATGTCCAAATGCCACAGAGTCAATTAATCCGGGTTCTGCAGTTGCAACTGTGTCCGGGGACTCCATGGTTTCTGCACTGTCAGTTCCCGTGGGAGCCTTATCTGCAGGGCATGTCAGACAAAGGAGTAAGGGGGCTTTAAATGATAAAATTGTGGTTTATGCCAACAAAAAAGGAGGTAGAGGGAGGGAGAGAGGCATAGAGGACAGGTAGTTTCCATAAGAAGAAAATCAATCCAGGCAGAATTTCCAGCAAGGCACATTCAGATGCAGCACGTAATGGAGATTACATTGATTTTCCTCCATTTACTGTAAGGTAACTGTGAGTGAAACTGTAACAGGAAACTTAGAAATGCTCTTCACAGAAGCTATATTTAGGCAGACACACTGACATGATACCACTGAATAAAATAAACATGCAGGAGACAACCAGTCCTGAGAGACTTTCAACTCCATCCGCATTACATGCAGCAAAGGGGAGTGGACTCCCAAGTCATCTATGTGACCTTTACAGTAGAAACATATAGAAAGCCAGAAGGCTGCTGGGCAACAGCCTGAGTAAACTGGGGGTATCTCACTTAAACGTGAGGGTTTTTCCCTTCCCTGCTAAAACAAAATGCCTGCTAGCTGGCCAGAGTGTGGCTTCTCTGGCTGCTGTTCCCTTTTATATAACAAGATGATTTATGACTTGTTGTCAACAAGAAAAGAGCAACAATTTGTTTGCTGTGCAGGCTGCAGGAGATGAGTTTTCTCAGAAGCCTGGATGTTTTCTGGAATTAGGGGGCAGCTGCTTCTTTAAAGCCTCTGGCATCGTCTCCCACATGAAATTAAGCTGTGCACTAGGTCCAGCTGCCTGGTCTTGGTGATGCCATCACAGTGTATGCAAAGGCCTGACTTTCCATGGGGCACCCAAGCCTTACCCAGTTGCCTGTGCCGAATTCGCTATTGCTCCTTTTGCACTGGCAAGGGGCACCTTTCCCCAGAAGGACAGCTCCTAAAGTCCCAGGGAAAGTGAGCAGCCCCATGCCCTGGGGCTTTGCTGGATTTTAGGTCCTGCTAGGGTCTTTCCAGAGCAGCCATGGAGAAGCCACTTAGCTCCCCTGAAAGTGAGAGTGACGATGCTCTCCCTCCTCACAGTCTGCACGTGACACACGCTATGTAAATATTTAGTATTTGAGCCAACTAATGCTTGCCGGAGTGGCACAAGTGAATATCAGATCTGCAAACATTATGTCCAGGAATGCAGCAGAGAACACTGTTTATTTTTATGAGCTAAGTAAGTGCACACCTTCTCCCCTTTCCTGCGAAGGCTGCTTTGTGATGGGAGGGGAAAGAATAAATGTCTGAATGCTGTCCCAAATCTCACCTTATTCCTTCTTGCACAGCATCTACATTGAAGTTAGCCTCGCAGGCCTTAAGGGTGAGGTGTGAAACGACCTTCCCAGAGGTCATGTGTCAGAAACAGCTCTGATGCACTAGGCTGGAAGACCTCAGGGTGCCACCAGCATTCCCCAATAGCAGGGGAAAATGGAGTTTCAGCAGGTAGCAGTGAAACTCGCTGCTCAGGCTCTGAAGAAACGGGTGTCATGGCTAAATACCCTCAGAGATAAGAAAGCAAAGTCAGAGGATGCTGTGGGGCTGGCAAGGCCTGCAAAGGAGGCATAGGGAGCTATACCAGCTGGTCTTTGCCATGATCCATGCTTGAGGATCCCTCCTGAGCAGCTGGGGAATAAAGATAATCCACACAGGCAGAGGGTATATTTCAGCCCAAGAAGGTGACCCATGTAATCTACTCTTTGTTATCAAGTAAGCCCATTGTTTCCCATCTTTTGGTTTATACCAAGTGCCAAAATGATGGATTCATTTGTGGGAATCAGCCATATGAAATCAAGCCTTTGTTTTTGTGTAGCTGGGTTAAGTCACTTCTCTGTGCATTAAAGTAGGTTTTATCTATCTGCCCGCCAGAAAATAAATTCACAACTCTTCACCCAGATTGATTGCCAGGTTGGGGGGTGGGTTGCACGAGTAATACCTTGTTCCATTTCATGCACACACTTAATGTTTGGTTACATTAATCACACAAACCTGATTGCTAGGCCATTTCTTGTGCCAGGCAGAGGCAGAACTGCCTTGCTCCGTGGTTACAGACTGCAGAACACAATCAGCGCTGAAGCCACAAGCTAAGATAAATATGTTGCATAGATACTTCAAACATTTGCAATGTCTCGAAATCCAACTGTTTCCAGGATGAGTTTCTGTATGAATTTCACTTCTTACAGACAAGTGTCTGTAAGGCATCTCTAAAGCTTTTACCCTGTGCATGCTCCATCTTTCAGATGGCTACTGTGGTAAATCATCACGAGACATCTACTGTAAAAATCTGCTGCACAACAATTAGATGTGTTTGCTGGTGCCACTCATCCTCATTATATTTAGCAACGTGAGCACCAGGTGGGCCAGCAAGGGCTGACCCGCTGCTAGTGAGACCACGGATGATCTCACTCCCCTGCAGCCTGATGATGTGAGAGGGGAGGAGGAGGTGTCAGTGGAGGCCAAGGCGAACAAAGGATATAAGTCACTTTTCAGTTATTCTGCAGTCTTTTTTATCATTTGGTATAGGTCACAGGGAGGCCACTCGCCAAGGCAGCAACATCTCTGACACCTTGTTGGGGAATGTTTCTCTACAGCATCAGTAGCTTGATCCAAGTGGTAGCCGCTCATTAGGAGCCCATATCCACCAGTGCAGCTGGAACCAGTGGCATCTTGAAACAGGAGAAAGTGCACAGTCTAGCGGTTGCACCCCCAAGAGATGGTGTGATGGGGCACAATGTTGGGGGAGGGAATTGAAGCCTGGAGAAGGGTGAAACACGCTTAAGGAGTTGTGGACACAGAAGCCGTCGAGTGCCATCTGCTGCTATCTGGAGATCATGTTAGCTCTGCGAAGGGCACAACACTTAAGGATCTGCCTAATATGGAAGAAAAAGCAGGAATTTTTTTTTCTGCATTTGCTCTCCCAGGCTATGGGCGAGCAAGGAAGGGGTCTGGAAATTGTATAGATCCACCGGCTCGCTCAGCACAGCCCTCATGCAGAGCACAGCCCTGATGCTGCACTGAGGAGAACAGTCTTTCCTGGTGATGTTTTTCTTGCCACCCAATGTTAATAACGTGGTGTGAGGTCCTTGCAGTCAAGCAACTGCTGCCCTTTCTCTTCCTGCTGAAGAGCTATCTGAAGTGGTGCTTTTCGCTGCTGCAGGGATGGCTGGTTTTCATGACACCATGCAGGACCTACAGCAGCAGAGAGGCCAGAGCAAAGTTGGCAAATGGCTCACAGGAGCAAAGGAGCAGCTGTGGCTCCCAAAATAGTTGGGTTGTGCCATTTTAAGTCCCAGTAGGCCAAACCCAACATCTATGCGGAGCAGTCAGGAAGCTTTTTGGGCAATGTTTGCTGCTTGCACAGCACTTCCTTGTCTTCTCCAGATACTGGGAGCTGCTGCACTGGGATGTGACTTATGGGCCACCAATGGAACTTCTCTGCAAAGGGGGCGTGTGGCACATGGTTGCCTGTTCTCCCCTCCTGTAGTCCACAGCACCCCAAATCATGTCTTAATCATGCTAGAAGATAGAGGACATATCATGCAGCAGCACTGCAGCAAAACCTCCCTTGCACATGCCTGACTCAAGGAAATGCAACCCCTTCCCTTGACTTCCTCCCTGACCTCTCACGAAATGCAAAATGAGGTCCAGCTCTGGTGTTCATGCCTTGTCTCAGTGCAAGGTGAGCTGTACACGCAGAGCTGAGGCTCCTCAGTTACTTTACTCTCAGGCAGTGCAAGATCTGCAATTTTCAAACGAGCGCTCCAATGACTGTTTCATTACAGCATCCTGTGGGTTCGTCCGCTCCTGTCACTCCTTTAAGAACGACTGACTCGGTTAGGAGGGCAGGTTCATTTGTCAGTGGTGTAACAGCTGCAGTTAAACACAGTTCTCATCCCTACCATGCAGCTGACTAACTTGTTCACAGGCCTACCCTGCTCGCCTGGCTGCGACACCATAACCTGCTTCATTAAGCACCCAGCACTGAAAACAGTGATTTCTTCAGAAATATGGATGCATCTCAGAAATGCTTAGACAGTTTCTCAGTGGAAAATGCTTTGTTTCCTGACTCCCCTTGAACACTGCAGTACCCTTCCTTCTCCAAGAGGTAAAGCAAACAATAAAATTGCTTTTTTTCCCACCTAGGCAGGGTTTTGGCTGTTGTGAGCTACTTCACAGTGTCATTTCTGCGACCCCACCGGCAGTAAGACAGCTTTGGGCAGAACCAGTGCTGGGGATGGGGGATGCCAGCATGCTGGGTACAGAGGCAGGAGTGGAGAAATGGGCACGTGCCGTGTCTGCCAGCAGCACCTGCTTGCGTGTGAGTCAACTGCGGGGCAGGAGGCTCTTGAGAGAGCATAAGAAGGAAAGCAGATATTTAAGAAATTAGTCACAAACATAATGGCTTAATCAAGAGCTGTCGGAGGCAGTTTGGCTCGGTTTCACCAGAGGCTGCTCCGGCCACCCAGGCCGAGGCGTGGGGGTGAGGGGTCTCGCACAAGAGCGTGGCTGGCTCTTGTCGTTCTTGTGCCTCTCCACACCTAGTCCCTTGCCAGCGTCAGGAAAACCCTCCTGCCACGTACCTGCCTGTGTGGAACCTCCATGAGCCAGCCCAGGACACTGATTCAGCTGGAAAATAACAGAGAAGGAGAAAAAAAATATAAACCACAGAATCATTAGGATTGGAAGGGACCACTGGAGATATACTAGTCCAATCCCTTCTGCCAAGGCAGGATCACCTAGAGCAGGTTACACAGGAACACATCCAGCTGGGTTTTGAATGTTTCCAGAGAGAGAGACTCCACAACCTCCCTGGGCAGCCTGTTCCCATGTTCTGCCACTCTCAATGTAAAGAAGCTCTTCCTCATGTTGAGGTGAAACTTCTTGTGCTTCAGTTTATGGACATTGCTTCTTGTCCTGTCACTGGGAACCACTGAAAAGAGTCTGGCACCGTTCTCTTGGCATCTAGCAAGAGGATTTTCCCCACAGGCAAATCTCTGCAGCTGTCTTCACCAGACCCTGTTACCCTCCTGCAAGCATGGCTAAGAGGATGGATCAGGGCAGGAGCAAGTTGCTGGCAGAGGGAGCAGTGGAAGGGTTGGTTTCTCTGCGACTCAACGTGTCTGGGCTAATGAGCTGAGATGGGTCAGTGGTCTGGGCCGGTACACATATACAAGGTGTCACATCACCCTGTTACACAGCAGTACCTGGGCCACCATGCTGAGCCATGCAGGCATCACCTTCAGGCCTTCAGAGTCTCCAAAAGAGACAATGAAGCAGTGGCCTCCCCTCCCTCACACTGCCTGATGTTCGTTTAGTTGTTCTTTGTCGAAACAGTAGGTCATATATCTATTTATTACTACAACCTGCATATCGCTACAGTACAAACCAAGGGAACAGAGGGATGAGATGCTGAAAAATTTTGCATGTTAATGCAGTTCACACTTGGAAATTGATTAGGTCTTCAGTGCAAAATGGACATTGAAGGTAGACCAAGTGTATCTCCCAAACAGGAGAATAAGAACTATTGCATCAACAAAGAAAATTCAGACTGAATCATCTAAACATAAGAATTCAGAGGTTGAAACTGCTTTGCATTAAAAGCTGTCTATTTAATTTCAAGTACTGACTGGAATGTATCCTACTAATACATAGGAAGAGAAGGCACACTGCTATTCATAAATTCAGTTGAAACATTTCTGCTGACACATTTTTGCTATCAGAAACAGTAATTTTTACATTAATAAAGTATATCTCTGTTCCATAAAAGAAATCCAAGTTTTCTTGAAGAAAGGCAAATGCTTCAATGCAGCTAAAACTTCATTTTGTCAAAAAATATCTTAGTTGGAAAAGGGAAGGAAGAGATAAGGAGAGGATTTTCCTAGTCCACTTTAGCCATTAGCAATGTTGTTGCTTAGTATCTTGATTTCATGACCTCTAATAAAAAATTAAGCTACAGGACAAGGAAAAGTGACTGTACAAAGAAGGGTTTTTTTTCTCTGTCTCTACAAAATGCTTCAATAAATGTTTAGCACAAGGCAAGAAGTTCTGATAAGAGATATTTCCAGTAAATTCACGGCTGTATTAGGGTATAAACATAAAAGACAAGGGGAAAAAAAAAAAAAAAAGGTAATGATTCATGTTAAGAGCATTCAGGATGGAAAAAGTAGTTGCTATAAACAAAGCTAGAGGTTTGAATTAAATCTTTAGTTTGGTTAGCCCACCTACTTCAGTCTGGCTCAGGAACTGAAGGCAGAATCTAGCTTTTCCAGTGTATATATACCATTTGCATATCAAGTCTATGAAAATGTGCTATCAAACTTAAATTGTTACTTCTCATCTCTTGCCTGAATGTGAATGATTTGCACAAAGAAGTAAGACTACATGGCCACATTTCCCTTACAGTAAAACAAATGAGAGCAAGGAGGGAATAAAAGCCACCAGCAAAACCCACTCCTTCTGTTTAAAATTATATATGTAAGCAAAGAGCCCAGGGAGCAGCCCATATTAGGCAAAGTGCACGCTTTTCTTGTAAAAAGTTTGAAGAATTGGAAGTCTGCTGTCCCCACTTACAGTCATCAGTGCACTTGTGTACTGCAAATGAAAACAAGAGAAGATGCAAGGATACCAGAGCAAAAGGAAGGGCTTTAAACTCTCACTGTAGGGACTGAGGAGTGATGAGATGTGCACAGAGGGAAATCACTGGGTTACCCCAGCTTCGGCTTGGTACCCACAGCCAAGCTGGCGCGAGCACTGATGCTGCACCCACTCTGCAACCACGAGGGGACCTTTTGGCCAGGCTCCCCAGGAGAAGGGGCAGCTGCAGGGAAAGCTGCATCCTGGGGGCTCATCCACATTGCCCATCTCTGCGCTGGAAGTAGCAGTGATGGGCCACGTTCAGTCCCATGGCCAATGGTGCTTTGCTTGGTAACCCAGCAAAGAGCATGCCATGCTCCCAAAGCACCATCAGGCAGACTGTGTGCACCCACAACACAATGCTCTGCCTGTGATGACAAAACCAGAGCTTGTTTTAGCTCTGAGAGCCTCACTGTGCGTGACAGTGCTGGGTAATCTAGCGAGGACATCGCGAGTAATCAAACCTGTTCGAAGCACAGTGTAACGCTATACCTGGGTCAGGATCCCAGGTATGATTTCTGCCAGCTCTGCAGCTGAAAATGTTCTTTCTAGTATCTGGTCTTTATCAAGCTTCAGGGATCAGATTGGTTTATGAATCTGCTTATATTAAGAGCAAACAATTTATCACTGCAGATTTTCCGAGGAGTTGCCTTGCTGTTGTTCCTCTGCTTTCACAGCTACCTGCCCCTGAGAGCTTGAACCCTGCCCCATGGCTTCTGGGAGCTGTGCAGCCTGTAGTGACCCCGTGGGTACCTCTCCCTCCTTCTGACCCTAAAGCACGCTTCAAGTCTGGCATTTTCAACCCTTCTTTTTACTTTTTCTGTAATTCTTTCTGCAAAGTATCTTTGATCACAAGCATTGCATAAAGAGTGCTGGTGGCTTAGTTGAGCAAGAATGATATACTCTCTATCCTTTACACAGTTTTCTTCATTATGCGCCATGGATTTTGGGTTGGTTACACCACGATCAATAAGGTGTGTTTTTTTCCAGATAGACCCCGCATACCACACAGTATGTTTAAAATTGCTGCATTGACAAATCAAAGTAAACAACCTTCTCTCCTCTGTGAGATGATGAAAAACATAAATTATGTAGTCTTTAAACAAATGGTAAAGAGTTTCCTTATTAGGCTTCAGGGTCCTGTGTGTGTATATGCCCATTGTAAAATCCTTGTCATTCCTGGGTCTGTAGGTCTGTATAATGTTCTTCACAGGTTCAATTGAGTGGTCAGCATACCATGCTTGGGCTGGGGGATTTGACATAGACACACGCACATCATGCATATATATACATTTATAAACTACAGTGAAAAAGATAAAATCTCTGCTGCTGCTTTGCAGAAATTCTCTTTGGAGTGGAAGCTTGCCTTGCTTTCAGTAGGAGATTTCCTCTTCCATTTCCCTTCCATAGCATTTTCTCCATTTCTTAGCTTGTATAGAAATGTCTCCTACCTTAAACCTCCTGCTTTATTAAGTAAGACGTAGGCTGGGGATATAACCTTGTCCTTCTCAGCCATGTAAGCTCTAGTCAACCTCCATATCCCCCAGACGATGGTCCCAGCCACATCCTCACCCACTGTCCTTCCCTGCCCACCACCTTCTCCTGGCCACAGCCACCAAAGCACCTGAAAAACAGGTAAGACCTTGGTTGAAAACTGAAAAAAAAAGACATTGAAAACACTGAATAAAAGTGTATCGGCAGCTTTGCTCAGTCTCTCCATGGCAAGCTGGGCTGTGGCAGACATCTGAGTTGGGTGAGCTTCCTGGGGGCAGTGGGTGGGAAGAGCCACAGGGTCCTGTGCTCACTGCCCGAGGCAAGCAGGTCACCAGCCTGCAGGAGATGGTTCCTTTGAAACAGGATATTGCTGTGACCGTCAGCTACCACAGGGTGCCTGTGAGTATGAGTATCACAGCACTGGCCTTCCCTGCATATATAATTTTGCTTAAACAAATAGCATCTAGTTCATTGTACTCATTATGGGACATATCTTGAATAAGGCAAATACTGAAGTTATCAGAGAGATATGTCTTATCTAAGGCACATGGCAATTTTTAGGGGGGTCATCACTGTTGACTGAGTAAACATGGTCCTGATGGGCTACCTGGCATGTACTTATCCATAGATACGCCTCACTTTTTCTGGGTAGCCTTTGAGAGCAAGAGTCCTGGTCTCTTGCCCAACTTCTATTTCCCATGCAATTACCTGTTATCTCAAAGCAAATGTACAGCCAAGGAGGAGAACCAACAAGAACTTTGCAAAATGGAGTGCTGAACCACAGCTAGGCCTCTGAGGATTAGAGCAACACAAATAAGGAGTGTGTGTAGGCAAATGTACTCACTATCTCACCATTGTGGCAATTCTCCATCTCCTTTCTATGGCAGCTTTTCACCCCGCCATGTTGCTGTGTTTCATCCAAGATATAACTCACATTAAAAGTAGAAAATCTTTCAAGTTACTGTAACTGGGTCAATGAACATCCATCCCAGGATCAAGTCATGAAACTGCAATCTTTGACTGATCTTTTTTTTTTCCTTCTTATTTCTCATGGAGCTATAAGGAACTGTTAATATCTTTGAAACTACAAATGGGACTGGAAAAACCAAGTACTGCACAAGTAGATCAGCTGGATTAAGGATGTCTTTAACTACATCACCACCTCAATTTTCTTGCCCCATTGCTAACAATTGCTCTTTGCAGTAGCTGAGCAGTTTGCTAGCATTGAGGAGTCCACCAGTATGATTCTCCGAGAGATCTGATGGCATTGTCTTTTTGAAAGCTGGAAAAATGAGAAACCAGGATATTAAGGTCAAAATTGCTACCTTTCCAATTACTAGGAGTGCTCAGCTTGAGATTCTTCTGAATGTTCTGTATTTTATAGCATCAAGCAGACTTTGTGGTTTGAACATAAAGAGTTTGCACTGGCTGTGAGCACTCAGACATCTGGAAATCTGAGGTGTTAATACAGTGCTTGTGCCCTTACATGCCTGCTTAAACACATCCAAGTCAATGCGTATCTCCTACGTCTCCCCTCTCTTCCCTCCTCCAGTGCACATGTACATGCATGCTCAGCAGACCCATGAAGGGACAGGAGAGATAAGAGAGCAAATAATGCAAGGATTGTTGATGTCCAAGGACTTCACATTCACTCTCTCACTTCACGAGGAAGGCTTTTAGGTGCTATAAAGCATGGTGGCAATGTATCACAGTAAAGTAAACGAGTGTCTCATAGAATACACATAGAAAATGAGGAATACACTAAAAAATTGCATGTGAGCAATTTGTGCAACTTGAATGACGGGAGGTGCAGGTGAAGAAACAGTTTCTCCAGCTTGGTGTTCAAACACCTTCCTCATACTATCTCTTCTCCTTCTTCTAACTCACCACCTGCTTTCTTCAGCAGACAATGAAAAAGCCCCTCCAGAGCCCTGTGTGCTCTCACTGAGCCCCCAGTCCTTCCTGCAATGCCAAGACTGAGAGGCTGGAGGGAGGTGGCATGCCGTGGGCAAGAGTCTCCCACCTTGTCTTACAATCAACTGAGTTTCTAGCCAGCTGGATTGACTTGGAGTCCAGGAGCAAAAGAGAAGGAAATCACCTCTGTTACTGCCACTGCATGGGGTTTGCCCCTTGCACTCCGCTTGGCTGCCCATCCCCAGCCTGTGGGATAAACCCTGGAGCACAAGGGACATTGGCACCAGGATGTTCACCGTGCAATAGGAATATTGGCCACATGGGAGATGTCCCAGCTGCATGCTGAATAAAGCCTTGACCAGGTGGCACAGGATCTTGGCTGAAACCAGTCTCTGAGTTGAATTAGGGAGATTGTTTTCATTTAAATGGGCATTTTCTAAGGGGATGAGTAATTTGAAGGTGATTTTTGGCTTTGATGTCTTAGCACATACTGCAGTTAACTTCTTTAAATCAGTGCTTTTTAAAACCCTTGGGGTAAGACTATCCACAGTTTCTCCCCTGCTTTTAGCACTATCAGTCTTTCATGGTGCCACATAGTTTTTATCTGATTACTCTTAATTCCACTTGTCCTGCCTGGCAAGAATCCCTTGGAGTTTCAGCCCTTGCATCCTCACCCTTGGCTTTGAAGCAGAAAGGGTCATGATCTGGAAAAGTGGCTAAAGACTTACTGGAAGAAAATAAAGCAGCTCATGCAAGAAAAGCTAGAGATAAGCATTTAAAAATCTTAAATAGCTGCCATTTTACCTGAGTTGAGATTTTCTGCCATGCAGTTTAACATAACATTAGGGACCTACCTCCTGTTTCATTTACCTCACTGAAAAGCCAGAATAAACCCATTCTATTTAAAAGGTATTGGAGGTCACCAGTAGGCGTATGAAATCTAGGCAAATTTACATGATGTAGGAGTCCCCAGCTTTTCAGCCACAGTGTAGCTATTAAGTGAACGATCAGCGGTTCATTATATTAATGTTGGCACGCAGTACAAGGTACCAGATGACTGGGTAACACATTTCAAATGATTGCTGTGAATCAGATTTAGCTTACGCTTTCACTGAGGGCTGCTCACCACTATCTCCTGTGGAGATCGTTTCAGGCATCAGCTGTGGGGGACATGTACTGAAATGCTACATCCCTATAGATCAATAGGTGTAGATAGAGCTGGAGCAGGAGGTCAACGATCTGCACACCTATGCCCACTAGGACCCAGCTGGGCACTGCAGAAAGCAGCCCCTACAATGCACCAGCAGTGCTTCAAAGCCCCATTGCTGCATCTCCTGACCAGGGTGGAAAGCACTGCCCATCCCCACACTCCCAGGACAGTTTGTGCTGGGGCAGGACCAATAAATAGATGCTGTTTACATCTGCACTTCCTCCCTCTAAATGTCAAGAGGATTATGTGGTATATTTTGCTTTCGTACACAGTGTTTGTGAAGTGCATCCCACGTTTCCTGCTCAGTTTTGCCCATGCATGCACTGATTGTGTGGATACTGCCTTATCTTTATCCCAGCTAAGCTTTTTTATCTGGACTCTGCTGTTTATTGCTTAATACATCCCCATATAGTCATTTGGCAGCTGAACACATGCCTTGTGAAAGGAAGGAAAGAAGTAGAAGGGCATTTACAGTAGATTTAGAGACTTATTACAGTGACCAGCAGTTTGTGCCAGACACTATACAGATAAAGCATTGAATAAAATTTCAAAACCTACCAAAATCTAGAGATTTTAGGCTGATTTTTCTGTTATTTCTCTATACCACATTACAGCTCAAAATACCATTTTTCAATGTATAGAACCATACCAATACTACTTTTCCACATGGGTGAAAGAAAGACTCTAAGCAGAAGCACACAGGTCTCCATCAGAGAGAATAATTTGCAGCTCTTTGCCACCAAACAGCTCCCCAGCAGTGGTGGTAGCTGCACAAAGCACTCTCCTGAGCACTTGCAGGAGGAGCAGCGTCCATGACCCAGCAGTCTGCCATGGAGAAGAACTGCTAATGGCATTTCTTATCTCTTGGCAAAAGCTGCTTGTGATCACAATTTCTATTTCTACCCCTTCCCACCTCCCATTAGACCAATTTGTCTCCTGCAGCAAAGCAGAAGAATAAAGTATCTGGGGCATTGGTACACATGGTCACCTCAGTGACCAGCATAGCCAGACGTGCAGTGCAAATCATTTTAAAAAGTGTGTCATGATTTAGAGACATCCTGATGTTTTCTTGGTTTTTTCCTCATCCCTCCTTCTTCATCCCACTGTTTGGCTTTGGTTTTTTTTTTTTTTTTCCATCACAACTTTTGGCTTCATTTCTGACATCCACCACAGGCAGAAACACCCACAGTGACCAGCTCCGCCTGCTGTGCTGCTCAGCCTGAGCCGATACCTGCACAGCTCCTGGAGCAACAACATGCCTGTCAGGGACTTATGGTCAGGTTACAGTGCTCCCTCCACATCCATGGGAGGACTTGGAAATAGTGTAAATGTTGTTATGTCCTGCATCCAGGTCCAGGAACACAGCTTACAATCCCAAAGCAGGCACCTGGCCTCTCCAAACTGCTTTTGGACCAGGAGTTGCTTGCAGGCAACAGGGCTGCATTGCTTACACTACAGTTCCATGTCCAGGTTGATTGGTTCTGAAGTCACTTATGCCAGATCAGTAGATGGATGGGATGGTGAGAGTGTGGGAGCACCAGGGAAGCCTCTGGGGTCATGAGGACTCTTATGGTGACGCTGTTGTACTTCTACTTCAGTGGATGAGCTCCAGCTGTGGATCTGGCCATGTACTGTGTTTTCTTTATCTCCCAAAAGCTGGGTGCGAAAGGCAGCCCTCCTAATGTGCCAGCAATGCTCCTTGCTTTCTTTTCCCCAAAGGGAGAGCAGGCAGCCAGGGATTGGGCCCCTGGGGTGAACCATGCTGCAGAGCTGGGCTTGGAGTCCCTCAAAGGGCAGCAGTGTTTGGATGAAGTAGCTTCATTCAGTCTGCAGTGAAGACAGAGCCTGTTTGTAAATTTGGATTTCAGCAGGTCTAAAAAATCCCAAAGTAAAGATATTCTGTGATTTAAATGGGACACATCTTACTCAAACATTCATTTGTGAAAGAGGTCAGCTCTTAATCCTTCCTTCTTGAGCCAGAAGGAAAGGATCAGTCCCCTCTGTTTTCCTCCAATTGTATAGCATGCTCTGAAAAATCATTAGACCCTTAGTGATGTTTAGATATAACAATGATGGGCACATCACGAACTCCTTAGGAAAATAAATTTGCTTTGGCTGTTGTAAGTTAATTGGGGATTTATTTTCTTTAAAGCTGTTAGCTCCACCTTTTCAGTGTCTGGGTTGGTTTGAATGGGATTTGGAGGCCCAACATTCAACTTGGGCTTTGAATAGGATCCCACAAAGCATTTGCTTCGTTCAGACCCCGAATGTGATGGCGAGTGCCCAATAAGTGAGTCAGTGAGGTTCTGTAAATCTGTTTATCAGACAGCAACGATCAGTTGTGGAAATGTCTTTTGTAGCAGCATAAGAGTCTATTTGATGGTAGCACTGACTAATGTAAATGAGGATTAATTAATGTTTTCCTGCAGTGATGTTGGCACTGATAGCGTCTTATTCATGTAATTTAATTTCTATTGACAGGCTGCTAATGGAAATGGATAGCAATGGGTGTCTCTTCCATCAGGCACGCTCTGCCACAAAAATAATTCTCTGAACTGACAGTTGGACTCATTCATTGCTGGAAACGTGAGGCAGTAAAAGAGGACAAGTCAGAAATGGGAAACAAAGGGACTTTGTTTGTTTAATTTGTAGCAATTAGATAAATTTGGGGCTTCAGGTCTGGTTTGGGCTCAGCTGCCCCTGAAGCCCAGTTTCAATTGAGCCTCAAATCACGGTTGTGCAGCTTCGCAGCAGGAAAGGGTGTATTTAAAGCAAGCAGGGGGGTATGCAGGCATTCCCATAGCTCAGGGCTTGGGGAGAGAAAGGTTCAGCTCCTGACCTCTGCCTCACTCACAGCCCAGCACTGCAGCCAAGGTAGGAAGGGTACAGCAGGGTCAGTGTACACCAAGTTGGGTCCTCCCCTCCCCACAGGGATATTCTGCATGTACAGATGCAGAGCAGTCCCTACTTCGAACAGGACTCCAGGAAAGCCACTGATGTTATTCTAAAGCAGTAACCAGAAGTGACTGCTGATGTTCAGGGTTAGTTAGAGTCCAGCAAAAGACTCAGACTGGGACCCCCATGTGAACTGAAATGTTTTCTTCTGGTGTTCAACTCCACACTGCTCCCAGTTGCTCTCCTTAATGTTTTGAAGTGCAATTAGGGAACTGCAGTTCATCAGAAATCATGGAATTAGGAAAGCAGAAATAATCTAGTGAAAAAAAACCCACCCACAACATATTCCCTCTTACCCAGCTAATTCATATACAAAATCCACATACCTTTTTTTTTTCCTGCTTAAAGTAATTAATTTTGCACATTGCACTTCTTGAGCAAAGACACACTTTCTAAGTGTCCTTTTCTCCATGGGAATTCATGGTAAGTTTCCAAGGGACCGTGATCTTATCCTGTATTGAGGAAGCCCACACACAAGGCTGACTGAAAGGTTCTCTGTGTGAGTGGGAATTACCACCCCATCACTGCCTGACACATGCCATCACCTCTCTCCTTGTAGAACTGAATGTCAGGAAACCATCTTTCAACATCTCTGTAACTTCAAGCCAACCGATTGTCTGAACGGAGAAATTTTAACTGTTGAAAGTCTTTCATATGATCATCCTGAAATACTCAAGGCTGTGTTTTGGGTCATACTCCCGCTTGTATGACAGTGGTAGAAAAGTACTTTGAAATGTGAAATGTGCCTGGTCATAATAAATGGGAAGGCTGGAACAAGAGCAACATACCAACCTGCCAGGGCAAACCAAGCAGAGCACAGCAGCATTTCTCTGAGAGGCAGGATCAGCCAAAGCAAGAGCCCCTTGGCCTGTAGCTGCCCCACAGTTCTGCTTGTCCCCACACGTAAGGGCCTGCAGCTTTCCCTCTAATCTGATCGCCCATGCACATGCTCACCATTAGCATTTGCTTAATCCCCATACCTTCACTGAACTCCAACCTTGTCCTTTCAAAGGGAGAGCAATAACCTCTGCCCTGCAGGTATGCTGCTGCTGTCCACATTCTCTAAACAAGAGACTCTAATTTGATGCTTCTGCCGTGCTCTGCCCTGCTCTGCAGCAAGAGGGAGGGGACTCCAGCACCTTGGAAAATGACATCTTTGTCATCTAAAGTCAAGCACCAAGAACACAGGATTCTGAAGTCATGAGAGGCTGTGATGTCCAAGTGAACCCCAGTGTACACAGGGTGTGGGTCTGGGTGAGATCAGCAGTGCTCAGTGCAGCAAAGCTGTGGTGGCCCAGCCTTCTCAAGATGCTGGAAGCTGAAGTCATTGCTGCAGTTCCAGTTTATTCCCTGCTGCCTTCTGGGATATTTCCTTGCTGTTGTGAGCTGGGAGGAGCCCAACTGTGGGGACCAGACCCCCAGCTTCCCACCATGGGCACATTCAGATGAGGAGCCAAACCCATTGGAAGTCCCTCAGGAGAGCACCTGCTCCTGGCTGGCAGCTTTCTCCATCTGTCTTCCTGCTGGTGCTGAAACAAAAATAACTGAGGTTCTTGTTAGCCAGGAGGTGAGGAGTGGAAACAAATCAGCCTCATGCTCAGGCCACCCCTGAGGAATGCACTCTGCATTAAAATTAAACAGGGTCTGGAAGAGTTGGGGGACTCTTTCAGGGACAAGACTGCAGGGCTTTTTTCTTCCTGCCATTAAGCAAGGTCAGGGTTGTATGAGATATAATGACCCTCATCAGACAAGCTCACATGGTCAGAAAAAACAGGCAAGTTTCCCAGTCTAAAAGCCCATCTTTGGGTTTGAAAGAGAAGCAGCAGTTCCAGTCTAGGGATACATAAGCACAATTTCTCAAGTTTAATTTTTTTAATTACTTAAGTGAAAAGAAGGGTTAGCACCCACACAGAGGAGAGGGCTATTAGCAAAGATTAGGAAAAAATTAATTACTGCCTAAGGAAGACAGAGAGGTTAGTTCAAGGTAAGACCAGAGGGAAAGTGTTACTAAAAGCCTGTGGAGTCCTTACTTTTTGCAGTCAGCAGAGCTATGGAGGCTGATTTCCAGGCTCACCTTTGTCACAGAGGTATTTCTCCCCTTGCTACACATCCCTTCCTACACACATCCCTTCCTACAAGCACCTGCCTGCACAAAGTCCTGGTCATCCCATCTGTGACCAGGCTGATAGCACGTTGCTTGATCTGCCTGCTGCATCCTCTTGAAGATTGTGTGCAGCACACAGCTTGCAGAGCCTGTGCAGAGACTGAGCATTGACTTGCTCCTGCCCAAGCAGTGCCCATTGCCTTGAGAGAAAGCACTGCCAAGGAGGTTGGGCAGCTCTGGAGTGGGCAGAAGCTCAAACTTGGGTGCTTCCTCCTACTTTTATCATCTATATCCTTTGCTAAACGTAGCTTACAACAGCCCTGCACCAGGTTATGGCCCACTGGAAGCCATGGGGTTGCACAGAGGCTGGCAGATGCCACACTGCTGGAACTGAAAGAGTTGCACAGACGACAGGAGGTGTTCTGTTGAAATCACTTTTGCACTGTTACGGAATTCTGCATTTTGGACATTGACAAACATCTTAAATACCACTTGCACACATTTGATCCCTGAGAGGCAGAGTGCTGAGCTTCTACCTGCAAGATTCCCTATTTTCTGCTGGGGTACCAGTAATTTCTTTTCTTTTTCCCCGTGCATTTGCTGCATGCTAAGCGTGTGACCTCTGTGAACATGGTCACTTAGATCCTCTGTCCAGGACATGTGATGAGCAGGATTCATTTTCTGCTGGATCCATCAAGACTACCTAGCAGTGTGTGACAAGCATGCTTGATCTTCCAATAGTAAAACCGTATCACCCTACATCTTTAAGACTCCTACCCCATGCAGGCTTTCTGTATGTTTCATTTGCAGAACACAGTAATTACCTGTTTTACATGTGAAGACACCAGTGGCAGCCCCGCATTGTTCAGCTCACAGTGTTTCACCACAGGTTGTAGCCTACTCTCACAGCCTGAGAGGTAAACAAACAGCCTATTTAATGAGTACTGAATTCTGTCAATGCTGGTAGTTGCTATGGTGAGAATTCCCAGCGCGGTGCTGCAGCCCTTGGTCACTCCAGGCAAATGTGTGTGTTTTGGATCACAACACTCTGTTTACCAAGGCAGGTCTGAAACGCATTGGAGGGCAGAGGTGGAGGTTGCTGGAACAGGGAGCCTGCTAAGGAAACTGCCAGAAACAAACACTTGCAGATGGGAAGATTTATGATTAATCAGAAAACCAGCTCAGGTCAGCAGCACCAGATTCAGTGCTGGCTGAGAGCTGTTTGGTTTCTGTTGCATTGGTATTTTTCAGGGCAACCCTGAGTGTGCAGGGATCCAGAGCACAAAATCCTTCAGCACTGCAGCCAGCAAAGGCAGCACCAAGCAGCTGCAGATGGAGAAGTATCTGCTCTTTCAGCCCTCGGGGAAGGCTGTACAGAAGAGATGAGAAGGCTGATAGCACATTGCTTGATCTGCCTGCTGCATCCTCGTGAGGAAGATTGCAGGCTCCAGGGCTGTCAAACCATCAACTTTCACTCGGTTTGACAACAAACTCACTTCACATATACAGATACATTTAAAGAAATTAAGAGGAGGGAAAAAAAGAAAGCTGTTGGAGCAAGTAATGTCCACAGATGCTTCCTAGAAGTAAAACGTTATTTTGCGATCTGGCACCAACATTTAGCAGCCTATAAAAGGTAAAGTTGGTACTACAGCCAGCCATTTGTACTGTACAAATAAGAGCTGTGAATATATTCTGGAAGTAATGTCAAAGAGGACCAGATGGGAAATGAGCAGCATTCATTCTAATTTAACAAAGACAGCTAACCCAGAATGTGCATTAACGTAGCATTTTTCATCTGCCTCCATTCAGAACAGATTCTCAGTATCATTTCCAAGCAAAGGAAATTGAAGGAATACTTACTCCTTGGTGAATTACTGTTCTCTCATAATTGGAGAAGTTTGGCATCCGAAGCTAGGTGTAATATGTTTTGCCTGGAAATGTATGCAAGGACACAATACACCCACAAACCCCTGCACGTGGGCGCACAGCCAGCTCCGTGTGTTTTGGTCCATTCTGGATGGATCCAGGGTTTTGGAGGCCCCGGGCACACTGCTGGCCTGCAGAGAGAGATTTCATAGGGCATGGCAGTGAGGGGAAGCTGTGCTGGCAGTACAGCGGGTCTGACACAGAAGCTGGGAGGGGTGTCTCTTTCCACTTGGCGGTCAGTTTGCACATTAAGTAACAACAGGTCTGATTCCCTGTTTCCATACATACATATATCATGGCTTGTGTGTGACATATGCTTCGGACACACAGTTGGAGGGTTAAAACCAAATTCAATAGCTACCAAATCCTAGATGTACATTTTTAAACACAAACTCATGTTTGGCTTTCCGGGACTGCATTGAGTGGGGTGAGCCTGTTTGAAGGGAGGGATCCCAGGGTACAATAAACTGTAATTTCTGCATCTGTTTAGTAGAACCTCTGATCCTATTTTAAACAAAACAGCATTACCCCTCTTTTATTTTCTTAAATATTTAGAAATAATTAGCTACAGAAAACAAGCCACATTCTGAATATTTTCTTTTTTTTCAGCATGAATTCAGTATTTTTATTCAAAGTTGTTCAGTTCTGGAATCACTCTCGACTTCCAAGCTCCTACTTGTAATATTTCTTTTTTTGAAATCCATAACTTCTACAGTCCCACAAACCTCCCATGCCTCCATATTACAAAACCAAAGTTTTATAACATTCTGCTCAGTGGATCTCTGCATTTTAAACATACCATTAATGTACGACAGCAGTGCAAAATCAACATGCAGTTAAGGAACAGGCATCAGCTCCATTCCAGAGCACTCTTCTTCTGTTTGGAAGGACAGACAGACACAACAAGTCCAGGTCTTGGAGCTTTTTCTCTGCCCATCAGCAGTGTTTTCTCACCTTGTCAGGCAGCCCCTGGGCCAAACCCTTGTGGTGAGTGGCCCTTCCTGAACTGAGCACGGGGAGCCCTGCTGCAGAGCCTTTCATTTAGTAACAGCAGAGCGAAAGCCTGAAAACCAGTTGAGGTCAGACCGGATCACCATCAACTTTCCATCTGACCTTGAAAACCTGATCAAAATGCACAGCTCTGACTGTGAGTTGACACTGTACACAAAATGCTTTTTGTATGACTGAAGCATCTGGTTTAATGGATCCCTTCGTTCCCTTAGCTTTTTCTATACAGAATCACATTTGGAGCAGCTACATGTAAATTCTGGCCAGCGATCCACATCTGCAGGGCACAAATCCTTTCTCTCTCAATAATACCTACAATACATCCAGTTAGTGTGCGAAGAAGCCATTTTCAGAAGCAGAATGGGATCTCCAGGTGAAGGCTATGCCCTTGATCCCAGTGACAGATGTGCTGGCCTGGCTCAGTGGAGAGCTGGCACACCAGGGCAGATGAAATCCAGCACCAGAGCCCAGCTAAGGTCTGCAGCCAGCACCAGATCTGTCCCACCAGGCTCACCCAAATCCTCGCTCCCCCCAGCTCTGGGATTCTGCCCCTGGGTCCCTGCACCACTTCCTAGGAGGTCACCACACTAACATGTATCTGCAGTGTAATTTGCTGTGAATAAGATACAGTCAAGCCTGCTGAAAGCAGTGTCAGCCTGTTTCACTACCTGCTTGCTTCGTATGCTAAGCAAGTGCAAAACTGGCTACTGGTGAGAAGCGAGGTATACACTTTGAGGCTTGCTTGTTCGTGGCTTTGAGAGTTTATAGAGTAATACTGAACAACATGAGACTGCTGCTGTGTGAGCAGGCTAGGGATCATCATGGCTAGGAACAAAAATGCAGGCTGGGAAAATATCTTAACCTGCAATTATGTGCTGTATAATGCACCAAATCCTCTGTGCCACACAAGCTTTTTTTCCCATGCTTTCAGCCTCTGCAAAGCTAAGGTGCCGGTTGTGTCCTATTCATTAGGGCTGAAATAATGCCTTACAATGGCTCCTGAAATCACTATCCTTGCTGGCTAGGGCAAAGAAAGCAGCATGAATCTTTATAGGCAAGAAAGGGAGAAGAGAGAGATTATTAGTCTCTCTCTAAAATCCTCCCTCACTCCTCCTCTCCCGGAACAAACGCACTTTTTAAAAGGCTTTTAAACAATCTCATGTTCCTTAACAAAATTACAGCAGCAGTTTCCTCCTTTAACAGCACTCTTCTTTCTTAGTAATCTTGTTTTAGCTACAGGTTTTGATGGAGAGCACTGGTAGGTGAATCATCTGCTGCCCCTCTTGGTTATTTTGCCTGGCTCCAGGAAGAAGGAATTCTGTTTCAGAGCAAGGTCTCTTGTTCAGAAGAGGAAGCTCTCATTGATGTCTGCTTTTAACTATGAGTGATAAAAATTTTATTTGAATGGTTAATCAGGGCATAAACAGATGAATTGTGAATGTGACTGTGATCCAGCACAGTGGAGGGCATGGTCCTAGCTCTGAGTCACTTACCTCAAATTAATTGAGCTGTCTTCTGCAAGCTAGAGGTCTGCTCCTGCATGTTGCCTTCTTACAGAAAATGCTGGAAGGCACTGGCTGAAAGAAAAGTCAAAGGCTGACGGAGATCTGAGTGTTAATGAAGACGGGGGCACAAGTATTTTAATTCAAGAGCTATGATGTGGATGATTACTCCTCTAACAACCTCAGCTATACAGAAGCCCAAAGAGAATTTTTTTGAAAGAGATCTGATTTTATTTATCAAAATATAAGGCGCTGGAGCTGCCAGTGAGGGAAAAGTGATTGCAGGGATATGCACATCAGATCAAATTATTCATCAAGCAGCAATTCAAATAAACTCAAATATCTAGGAAAAAAAATAATCTATAGCAATGTTGTAGCTATTGGTCATCTTTTTTTTCTTCTTTTTTCTTTTTTAAAATCTGTGTCACTGTGTAAGTGCACCACCAGGCCTTTTCGCTGGAAGAGCTTCTCTTACACATCTCCACTGCTTAGGCTGGACTAGCATGATGCTCACACTAGGACATCACCAGCGTGGTGTTCAGCAGCAGCATGTACTGCATTTCCTTAGGTCTGACTGCTTTACTTCTAAGCACATTGTGTTAGAGTGGTTCCTATGTGACAGAGGACCCTAATAAAAAGCAATCCCTTCTCCTCCAGTGTTGGGTAAGTTTTTTAGGTGACCATAAATGTGGACAGTATCAGCTAAGGATACTGCCGTGCAAAAGCCTAATATCAGTGAGGAATGTGTGAACCCTACTCCACTGATGGCAAGTAGGATGCTTTCAAATAAAGAAGATGGTATAATAGCTTTAAACATCTCATAATTTATCTTCTGTCATGTTCCATACTCTCCACCTTACTCACATTTTAAGTTTAACAAGCTGTGAGCTGGTCAAGGCCAACCATGTGGCTAATGTGGTGAAAGAAATGACTTTGTATGAAGACGCTCCAGGGCAGCCTTGGCTGTAGCGACCATGAGATGGTCAAGTTTGAGATCCTCAGGACAGTGAGAAAGGCGTGCAGCAAGCTCACTGCCCTGGACTTCAAGAGAGCAGACTTTGGCCTCTTCAGGAACCTGCTTAGTAAGGTTCCATGAGATATAGTCCTAGAGGGCAGGGGGGCCCAAGGCTGCTGGCTCATATTCAAGGATCACCTGCTACAGGCTCACGAATGTTGCATCCTGACTAAAAGGAAGGGCGGCAGGAGGGCCAGGAGACCTCCATGGATGGATAAGGAGCTGCTGAGGAAACTTAGAGGGAAAAAAGAAGCTTACAGAGGGTGGAAGCGAGGACAGGCAACCTGGGAAGATTACGGGAACGTTGTCCGGGAAGCCAGGAACCAGGTCAGGAACGCTAAGGCCCAGTTAGAATTAAATCTGGCAAGGGACGTTAAAGATAACAGGAAAGGCTTCTATAGGTATGTAGCAAAGAAAAGACAGACTAGGGACAACGTGGGCCCTCTCCGGAAGCTATTGGGAGAACTGGCTACCCTGGATTTGGAGAAGGCTGAGGTTCTTAAGGACTTCTTTGCCTCAGTCTTCACTAGCAAATGCTCAGACCACAGCACCCAAGCCTTGGAAGGCCAATGCAGAGACTGTGAGAATGAAGACCTTAGGCCCACTATAGGAGAGGTTGAGGTCCAAGACCACCTTGAGAACTTGAACGTGCACAAGTCCATGGGACC
>NW_009912965.1:34181-49815 GCF_000696875.1 Nestor notabilis | reverse complement strand
CCGCTAGAAGGCGGTGGGCCGCTAGCGGCGCTGAGGAAGCCGCCATTTGGGTGAATCCTGTCAGTCAGGGCCTGTCACCCCAACCCGCCGTGTTTCAGTCGGGAGAGCTCTCCCGTCGTCTGGGCCCGCCGCTGGGGCACTGCCCTGCCGTGAGGTGTCTACCTTGCAAGGGGTGTAAGAGGGGAGCACGGTGCTCCCTTGGCTGGCAAAATTCACCCCAGAGAGCTTTTTGCGGGCACTTCGTCAGGTGCGTTTGATCCCTTGCAAGGAGGTTTTGTGACAGCCAGGTTGAAAATCCTTTTCAGGGCTCGGTTGTTGACACCCTAATACATCTGGCTTCCCACATTTTCCTTGCCAAGAGGCCTGTCAGCAGCAAACAAGGGAACTGTTAACATCACCTTGAGGAAACAAAACCCGGTTTGCTGGTGCAGAGTCGTTGTTAAACCATAGATAAGTTTCTGTGAGGCAAACGTGCTGTGTGAAGTGCAGACCCGGTGCGTGTGTGCCAGGCGGTGGATAGAACAGATGCAGCAAGGGGGCGGAAGAAGTATTGTTGGAAAGATGTTTGCAAGGGACTGTGGGATGTCTTGCACACTCCTCAATGTGTGTGATCCGTTCCGTTGCCTTCTCTCCTGAATTCAGAAGTATTTGATTGTGTTCGATTGCTGCCTCATGTGTAACTATGAAACGTTTTCCTGATCAGATTTCAGAACAGCGATGGGGAAGTCAAATACTTGCGTGATGCTGAAGAACTGATTCGACCAGAGCGGAACACTTTGGTCGTAAGCTTTGTGGATTTGGAGCAGTTCAATCAGCAGCTCTCTACGACTATTCAGGAGGAATTTTACAGGTAAGATGTGCCGATTACCTGAGAGCTTAGCAATGCTGTGGTCTCAGGCCTGTAACATCTTTTACATGTTATATAAAAAATGAAAGATTTATCTGCTTCTGTATCCTGAAACCACATTTAAGAATTTTATTTTCTCTTTACTGGATCAGAAGTTACTTCTCGATGGATTCCTCTCTGGGAACCCTTAGCTAATTAGGCAGCTGCATTATTCTGATGAAGAAGTAGGTGGTCAATACAGGAATATGCAATAAACTCTAGAACTTATTGCTCTGAAAATATTTTGTGAGTCAGTGGCTAATTTTGAAGATCTACTTAATATAAGGATAACAGTGTCATAAAATGAGACTTTAAAGTCAGTTTTCAGACAGTAAAGCAAATGGCATTATTACAAAGTAATCGTACACTTAGTGTATTTAGATTAGGTTCTGTGGGTTCCTACAATAGTAGGGCAGTAAAAGCCAGAACCTGAAAATGTATGATACAAACCTTTGGTGTAGTCTAGAGCAAGGAAGGCATTTTTGATAACTTCTTTAAAATTTGATCTTCTTTTCTGTATTTCAGGGTTTACCCTTACCTCTGCCGAGCAGTAAAAACTTTTGCCAAAGACCACGGAAATGTTCCTTCAAACAAGGATTTTTATGTTGCATTCCAAGATCTGCCTACCAGGCTCAAGTAAGATGATCGCTAATTCCAAAAACTTGTGTGTTTTTACTGGTGGGAAAGAAGTGTCAAAACATACTGAAAATGTTTCAGTAGTACAGTTGACCAATACAATTAGGAAGAAGTTTCCTGATCTTGTGCAGGTTACCTTTTGAAACATTCTTTCATTTGTGAAACATACTCAGATACTTATATTTGTCATATTCCACAAACAGATGTAACTTCTTGTATTTAAAATATGATTTAGAGTATATTGCTGCTGAAGTACCAGTAAAGTAACTTTTGCACTGGTCTGATCTTTAGTGTTAATCCTAAAGTTTGTGTAAAATCAGAAAATGAGAATACGTGCTAGTAACTTTGCTGCTTCTGTCTGTTAAAACTGTTCTTTAGTCACAGACTGAATGAAACTATGTTGCATGTTAGTACTCCTAAAAAATGTCAACTCAAGAATTTAATCCTTTTGAATTTCTGTTTTAAACAGAATCCGAGAACTGACTTCGGCAAAAATCGGCTCACTGATGCGTATCAGTGGACAGGTGGTGCGTACCCACCCAGTCCACCCTGAGCTTGTAAGTGGAACCTTCATGTGCCTTGACTGCCAGACAGTGATTAAAGATGTGGAACAGCAATTTAAATACACACAGCCAAACATCTGCAGAAACCCAGTCTGTGCCAATAGAAGGAGATTCCTGCGGGACACAAACAAATCAAGATTTGTTGATTTCCAAAAGGTACTGTGGTGAGGTTGGGGGGCGATGACAAATACAAATGATGTTCCTGTGGTAGTTGGAAGGCATTGCTTGTACTGCTGCACATTGAAGGCAGTTAATTTTGGTTCTGTCAATATCAAGAAAAGACTTCGAGAAAAAGCACTGGAATTTATGCAAATGGTTTCTTTCTTTCTATGGAAGGCTTATGTTTTAGCATGGGAAATTATGAGTTTTGTTGTATGGTGTTTATTGTCTAAGTAAGCCACTGAAAACCCACATTTGAGCCACTGCTAGTTTCATGTTGCAGGTACATCATGTGTATTTGTTTCATAGGAGTATGAAAAGAGGTGTCTTTTAGTATTTTTAGTGTTTTACTCTTCCCAATTGATTTGCTCTACCAAATCCTTAGCGCTTCACATCCTGCAATAATATTTTGTGTCAATTGCATTAACCGGCCTCTTCAAGTTGCTTTTCCTATCCCCCAGAATTGCCATTGTGGCCCCGTGTGTATCCTCTTAAGTTTCTCCAGGACTCTTCAGATACTGATTAGTGAAGGGATTTTTGATTGTTTGTCTTATTGTAGGAGAAATTTCATGGTTGGTGTGGGTGGCAGCAGTCAAAGGCTGTGTTTGTTAGCAGCTGAGCTTTTGAAACAGTTTCAAATTTGGCAACATTAGCTACCTGCCTAATATTCTCTCCCTGTGCAGGTTCGCATTCAGGAGACGCAGGCTGAGCTGCCGCGTGGTAGCATTCCCCGCAGCGTGGAAGTGATCTTGCGTGCAGAAGCAGTGGAGTCTGCTCAGGCAGGTGACAAATGTGACTTCACAGGGTCACTGATTGTTGTGCCTGATGTGTCTCAACTCTCAACACCAGGTTTGTTGCTACTGCTCATGACCTTGATGAGATGTCCTTCCCACTTGTTGTTCCCACTGCTGTTTTGACTCCCACTGTAATGGCAGGGGTGCGCGCAGAAACCAGCTCCCGGGTGAGCGGGACAGAGGGCTATGAAGCTGAAGGGATCCGAGGACTTCGCGCCCTTGGAGTCAGAGAGCTGTCATATAAGCTAGTCTTTCTAGCTTGTTATGTTGCACCAACAAATCCACGGGTGAGTCTGGAAAGTAAAACATTTTAAAGGTATTGATGATTTGTGCTCTGTATGGCTTTACCTCAAATTAGGGAGTGGGACTTGGTAGAGCTAAATTTGCATGTGTATCACCTTCCTGTGCATTTGACTGTCTTTATATACTGATTAGATTTATACAGCAGGGTTTTTTTTATTTGTCTTTATCGTTCATAGCAGTTTTCACACTAGATGTGATTATTTGCCAATGTTATCAATGTATCAGTTCTAAAGAGGTGACTGATCCATTTATTTGTGTTCAGTTTTCATTCATTTCTGCAGCATTTGCCTTTCCTCCAGGAAATCCTGGAGAATTGTTCCATTTTGTCATAGGAAAAACATCAATCCTTCTTGTTCCCTCTGGTTTATCACATAACCTCTTAGGATGTTAGTACAGTATAATAAGTAATATTGACTATGGCTGGTTTTTAGCATGGTATGATATTTTAATCCACAATTCTGCTAGCAGCTTCACCATCACATATGATAAAACCAGCATCTGTTATTTTCTGAGTGTAAAAGTTTCCTGCCTTATTCCAGAGTAATGAAGACCTTGTAAATTCCAGTTATTGAAGAATGCTTACAAAGGCAAATTGTAGCCAGAGAAACCTGTACTGGTTTACTGGCTTTTTAATCTGTGGACAAACATCTCCTTTGGTTTTAAAAGTAACTGAAGTTGCACTCTTTTGATTTTTCGAAGATATAAGGCAATGAGCTTCCTTAGCCTAAGGTCAGCTTTTCTGAATGTGTTCCTCCCGTTCAGCTTACAGAGCAAGTTTTTGGAACCTGCTGTCTGCAGTACTAGTATTCAGGATGTTTGTTCCCTTTTTTTTAGTTTGGTGGAAAAGAGCTCCGAGATGAAGAACAGACTGCAGAAAGCATTAAAAACCAAATGTCCGTGAAAGAGTGGGAAAAGGTTTTTGAAATGAGCCAAGATAAGAACCTTTACCATAATCTGTGCACCAGCCTCTTCCCCACTATCCATGGTAAGAGTCCAGTTGTTGCCTCAGAGAGGGAAGATGTCACTTGTGAAAATACTAATTCTTTTTGCTGTCTGTGTACTGCCGTTTTGGGAAAACTTGAAAGCTGTATGCCAACTACCACTAACTCTCCCTTCCAGCACAGGTTATGCTGGAAAAAGAGAATCTATTTCCTGAGTACTTTCTATGGTTAATCATTAAGGCCTTCAAGATTAGTCAAAATGGTTGTTTTTGCTTTTGGGTGATCTACCAAACCCTACAGTTGACTGTTAGATGGGAGCTCTATTTTATATGGGCTTCTTTCAGAAGATTTAAGGCTTCCAAAGAGTTGTATGCTCTTGTACATGCATATGTGTGTTTGCAGTTCTTTTTGGCTCAGAGCTAGTTTGAGGATTTACATTGGTTATATCTGAAAAGTTTGATCAGCTGAATTTGGTTGATATTCTGAGCCTCTGTAGTGTAAAGGAATTCAGCTGCTTTCTGAGTCATTCTGCCCTGAAACTAAATCAAGCACATAAATGTCGTATAAGAGGATGTTTAGCAAATAGGTAAATTCTAAGCAGATGTGCCTAAATGCTCTAAAATCCTAGTGGGGTGGAGTTTCTTTTAAATAGGAAGACTGGTGTGTTCTTTTGGATTTTTAGTCGAGTTGTCTGTTCTGGGGCAGGTAATGATGAAGTGAAACGTGGGGTCCTGTTGATGCTTTTTGGAGGAGTTCCTAAGACCACTTCAGAAGGCACGTCACTGCGTGGGGACATCAATGTTTGTGTGGTTGGTGATCCAAGTACAGCCAAAAGTCAATTTCTGAAGTAAGCATCTCATTAAAATGAAGTGTTTAAACATTCTCCAGAGTGACGAGAGCTATGAATGAGTACTGTGCCTTTTCCATGTTAGGCAGAGGAAAGGGAAGTAAAACATTCAAGAATATTTTCCAGGAATTGTTTGGATGTGGTTGAAGTATTTGAACAGGGCTGAAGCAAACTCCTGTCCCTGTGATAATCGCAAAGCATGAATTCGGACTTTTTTTTTTGTAGGTACTTATGAAAGTATTAATTTCTACATTTTTTCAAATGACATTGTATATTAAAGTGCAGAATTTATTTTACATCTAAAATATCAAAGGCAGACAAAATAATGATTCTCCTCCACCATTTTTAGCTTAGTCAAAATTGATAGGTTTCAACACTTTGGACAAATAGACAACCGTTAGCTCTGAAAAATAATTATGAAATAAATATGGTTTATGCTACATCTTATAAGGCTTTTTAATTGGAAATTCTATTCAATATGGTTTTATTTTGTTGCTCTGTTCAATTACCTCAGCTTCACGGAGAACGATGCAGAGGTCCTTGCAGCATACACTGCAATTCAGAAATCTGGAGGCACCACAAAAGCTACCTTAGGCTGCCTGTGGTCAGTCTCACTGCTTCTTGCTATGAAGCCATTTATTCCCTTGTACTGATTTTTTCCTGGTCCTTAAGGAGCTGTCTTAGCTTGTGAAGTCAGGAGAAAACTTGTGGGGAAAGGTCTGGATTATTTTTCCTGCTGGTGTAGCCACAGGCAAATAACAGAGTAATAGACTGCAGTGGGAGACTGCGGTTACATAAGGGTTAGTTTGCAAGGCTTGCTCAAACATCACTGGTGGTGAGAGGGCCTACCTACATGTTAATTGCTTCCTGAAGGAAGGAGCAAGTCATGGCCTGAGAGATTGGAAGCAGCTCTGTATTACAGTTGTCTTGTTTCTGCAAGTTTTAATTGGACTTTAAGTTTGTTCCTTGCTATTATTTCTCTCCATAGGCATGTGGATGAGTTCAGTCCTCGTGCTGTGTACACCAGTGGAAAAGCCTCCAGTGCTGCTGGTCTGACAGCAGCTGTTGTGAAAGATGAAGAATCTCATGAATTTGTCATTGAAGCTGGAGCACTGATGCTGGCGGATAATGTGAGTCCAGGAACTAGGGTTCCTGTATCCCTGGAGTGGTTTTGATTAATGACAAAGAGTGCCAAATTGTCTTAAAAGATGCTTTTTTTCCCCCCCAAAGTGATTGATTTTGGGTGACTTACTGTTTTTTATTCTTCCACTGCAGGGGGTTTGTTGCATTGATGAATTTGACAAAATGGAAGTTCGGGATCAAGTAGCCATTCATGAAGCAATGGAACAGCAGACTATATCCATTACTAAAGCAGGAGTAAAGGTAGTTTGCACTATTCCTCGGATTGTCTGGTCTGTATGATCAGTGAACTGTTTGTTACAGGTACTGATCTAGCATCATCTGTCAGATTTTCATGTCAGCTGCCTCACAGTGGCAGGACAGAGATCACTTGCCTGCAAAGTTTTTGTGTCACATACCCCCCAAAAAAGATCAGAAATGTTACTGAAAGGGGAAAAAAAACCGTAGTAGAGGACAGGAAAAAAATGAGAAAATCCTAACCTTGAAGTAACCCTGAAAGAGGATATAGATTTGTGCATGTTTGTAGAAGTGTGTATTTGCACTGTTAGAAATTGTGTTGTGAGAAGCAATTTTAAGAGCTTGTTTCAGTATTGTTGGCAAGAGTGTGACAGTGTTAAAATATCGATACATCAAACTGTTTCTTGGGGCCAAGACCTGGTTAGAAAGAGCTGGTTAGAAGAATTTGGGTTCTTTTGAGGAGTGATTGCTGTAATAGCTCCACTGAAATGTTATCTAAAAGATGTTATGCTGACCATTTAAATTGCAATGAGCTGATTTAGCAAGTAGTCTCAGACATTTTCTTCTTCTCTTTTAATTCATATTTTGGTTGCCAGGCTACCCTGAATGCCAGGACCTCCATTTTGGCTGCAGCAAACCCAGTTGGTGGGCACTACGACAGATCCAAGTCGCTGAAACAGAATATAAACCTGTCAGCTCCCATCATGTCTCGATTTGATCTCTTCTTCATTCTTGTGGATGAATGTAATGAGGTAATTTTAAGAAACTGTCAGATAATTGATGTCAGAAAATACCTCTGGAGGTTTCTAGTCTAACCTCACACTCAAAGCAGATCATTGAGAGCAGGTTGCCAAGACTTTGACCTGGTGAGTTTTGAATATCTCCAAGGATGGGGATTCTGCAGTCTCTCTAGGCTCTTAGTGCAATGTTTGACAACTCTCATGTGTTTAAGAATTAGTAAGTTTTATATTCCATCAGAAGAATTGCTCATGGTTCAGTTTGTGTCAGTTGCCTCTTGTCAGTCTGTAATTCTAAGAACAATCTGGCTCCATCACATCTATACTCACCCATGAGGCAGTTGCTTTCTTTTCAAGCTGAACAGACCCAGTTTTTTCAGCCTCTCCTCATACATCATGTGCTCCTGCCTTCTGACCATCTTGGTGCCATCTGCAGTTTTAAGTGAAGCTGATCTCATGCAAGTATCTTGCTTCTGCTTTTCTTCTCTGTGTGCAAAGTTAGAAGCTGGCAGTACAAATTTGAACATGCTCTGTTGAATACAAGGATACTGCCTTTTTATCTTATCACAGAATCATAGAATCATCTAGGTTGGAAAAGATCTTGTAGTGATTTGACCTGCAAATTTAACACCATTAGTCATTTTTACGAATCACTGGTCACTAATGCTAAGGCTGCTACCACCTGTCTATGTGGCATTTGCCTTGGGAACGCTTGAGATACCAGGATTAATGTTCAGCACTATTCTCTCCACTGTTTTGCTCAGAGTGATTATCTAATTAAGAAGGGACTGATGAAAGAGGCAGAGTAGGCTGAAAAGGAAGAAAGCAGTTCCCACGCTGCAAAGTGCTGCTTTCTGCCTGTTCTACGGCTAACTTGTAACCCAGGAGAGTTCCAAGAGGTTATAAATCCTGTAACTGTCTTTTGTCCCTTCTTTGCTATGTTTCCTTCTATTAAAAACCTCTCTGGTGTTCTCCTGCACCTTCTGGCAGAGAGTCTGGCTTTTGGGAAGACTAGCTCTTCATGAGGGAGGGAATGGGAAGGAAGAATATAGCTGCTGTTTTGATATTTGGCTGATGTTGTGAAAGTGATCTGACAGAGCAATAATATCCCAGGTTACAGATTACGCCATTGCCAGACGCATAGTTGATCTGCATTCCAGAGTAGAAGAATCTGTTGATCGTGTCTATTCATTAGATGATATCAGAAGGTATCTGCTGTTTGCAAGACAGTTTAAACCAAAGGTAATTCTATTTTCCTGTATAAGTTGTTCTGTATGTGGGAGATCCAAAGGAACGGTCACTCCGTATCATGTTTTTTCACTGGCAAATTCGAAGACGCTTGGTGTAGTGTTCTCAAGAGAAGAGCCATAAACTTAGTTATTATCTAGAAGCATAAAATAATTCTGGAGCTATGTACTTTTGGGGTTTTTTGTAACTCAGAAACCCAGCTAGCCTAGCTGAGACTGTTTCAATCAGTAGTCTTAACTATTTGGTGGCCGTTCTTAAGCTCTGAACAATTGAGAGCTTGTTTCATAGCTTTCTCATACCTTAAGGGCATGAGTTATTCAACACAGCTGCTGGAGAGATTTTTGTATTTCATTGATGTATTGCTTAATGTTTTTATTTTAAAAGGGTGTTGCTCCTCAATATTTCTTTGCTTTTGTTGTGGTAAAATACAGAACATGGGAAACTGGTCTGAGCACAAATTTTTTTGGTCTATCCAAATAGCAGCTTGGAGGGGCTGTGTGTGTTACGTTTTTCAGAAGTTCTAATATAGTTCCTCTCAAATGGAAGGAGAGGACACCCTCCCTTACAGAGTTTTGAAAACTCCCATTTAATTTTCATGTGGTGGGGAGTTTGTTTTCCAGCTGGGTCTGTATATGTGCAGATAGATTCAGGCTAGAAAGTATGTACACAAAGCTGTATTAAATGTTAGTATATGGAGTGTATGCTTGTGTGTACATTTGGATGCAGAACGAGAGGTAAACAACCATAGAACAATCTAGTAAAGACAGGCATGAATTATGCCCAGAAGCAAGTCAGTGGAACAGCAAATTAGAAAATATCAAAAATCTCCTGTAGAATAATTAGTGTGTCAATGTACTTACTGTAATATCATTGTTGCTGTAATAATTATTACAATATAATTTTAACATATGATTGTCATATTTATCTATAATATGTGTAGTGTAGAATATTACGGAGAAAAGCAATAACTAGTACAAAAGAGTCTCGGGACTGCTAATCTAATGCAAGAAGAATAAACTTTAATACTTTTAAGATGGCAAACTATCATACTATCTGATGTCACAAAGATATCTAAGGAATCTGAGGACTTTATAGTGGAGCAGTATAAACGACTACGGCAGCGTGATGGCTCTGGAGTGACAAAGTCATCCTGGAGAATCACAGTGCGACAACTGGAAAGCATGATTCGGCTGTCTGAAGCTATGGCCCGTATGCACTGCTGTGATGAGGTACCAGGTTTTTGATGAAAGTTTGTTTAAGTGTTTATATAACTGTTGTGGGAGCTCTGGCTGTGCTGTTTGGCTGCGGTAGTGTACGTGTTCAAATCCTGCAGGTGAAGAGGAGAGCTTGGATTATGTTTTCACTTGTGATGTTATCATAGTCTGAATTTGTATGCCAGAAATACTGTTCTTAAGGTATGACTTGTAAAACTGAGATCAGCTGGTCCAAACTGAGAACTTTTTGCATTACAGTTGTATCAGCAGTCTCAGCCCATTATCTGTCAAATCATGACAAACAGGGGCTATGTGACAGATGCAGTGATAGAAACTTGCCCACTGGTTGTGAAAGAAGGACACCCATTGGGTTCTTTTTAGTTAAATTCAGCTTATACAGAAATAGATGGCTTTTAACTTATGGCTCAGCTAGAGGTGATTTTTTCCAGTTTTTGCTTTTAAATTCTGGAGGGGAGTCTCATTAATTACATCTTTTTTTCTTTTTTTTTTTTTCCTATGTTGTTTCTGTTCAGACCCATTTCTTTTCTGTTTCTTGCTCCACTGATCTTTCTTCAAAATGTTCTCGGCCTAAGTAAAAATTTTATCAACTCCACATAATCACTAAATCCTGACAGATTCATCAGGTTGCTTATTCACTCTATAACCTTGTGTGAACTCAAGGAGCTGCAGTAGGATATAATTTGACTTGTAGAGTCTTTTGTTTCTTAGGATTAATCAGGTGAGATAGGTAAAAACACCCTTTGTCAGAGGTGAGTTTCTGGAGCTATTGGGGAGGGAAAAAAGCTTTAAACACTAGCTCTTAGCCACCATGCCTGTTTAATACATAGGGTTTTTTTCAAATCTTACCCAGGTTCACCCGAAACATGTGAAGGAAGCTTTCAGGCTTTTAAACAAGTCTATCATTAGAGTTGAGACTCCTGACATCAATTTGGACCAAGATGATGAACAGCAAATGGAGGATCACGAGGAGCAAGATGGAGTCAATGGTAAACTGCTCACAGAGAATTTTTTCAAAGGGGAAGGTACTTCCAGCCTTTGCAGCTTACCTTTTTTGAGTATATGCTTCTCTTCAGTTTCTCACCTGTTTCTCATCTAAGGACTCTTGACTCCTACTCTTAACTCCCTTACTTCTTCAGCCTCCTTGTGGGTCCACTCACCTACTTGGTCAATGCAACACTTTTCAGTGGATCAGAGTATTAAACAGTTAGAAGACGTTATAGATTTAAACCTGAGCATATATCCAAACAGGTGAGGCAGAAGCTCCAGCTGGGGTCAGCGGTGTAGTGAATGGGATCAATGGCCATTCTGAGGACATGAACAAGGATGCTGCACCCAAAGCTTCTCTTAGGCTGGGCTTCACTGAGTATCAACGAATTTCTAATCTCCTGGTGCTGCACCTCAGGAAAGCAGAGGAAGGTAAGTACCTTTTTATTAAAAAGATGGCAGACCCTGAGTTCAGGGAGCAACTGTTACTACATCTCATGCTGTTGCAGTTGGGATTTTCACTCCTGCTGCGACCAAACTTGTTAGGTCAGGTATGAACCTGCACACATGTGGCTAAACTACATCTGATGATACAGATAAAAGTTCTAGCTCTGGTACTTTAGTCTTTTGTTGAAACCCAGGAAGTCAAGTAGCATGTCAACAGAGCAGATCCAGGAAAGGACTTGTAGCGTTTACTGGTTTAACCTAGCTAGAAGAGTCAGCAGCAGTGAAAATTGTAGCAAGACCTTGAATGTATGCCAGCAGCCACAGCCTAAAATACATACTTAACCAAATAGCTGCTTCATTTCTTGAGAAGATGAAATATTTCTCTTGCAATGAGGCTGTAATGAAATGCAGCAGTTGTCTCATAGTATATACCAATGCTACAAAGTTTTGGAAGGGTGTGGAGACTACAATACATGTTCAAAATGCTGAGTAACTGTAGAAGGATGAATTCTTCAGCATTGTGTGATAGTGACTGTACTTTGCCCTCACTTGGAGGAAACTTGTATGAGACCTTACTACTGCATTTTCTTGAAGGTGAAGGCTGATGTAGTAGCTAGGCTGCTCACTTGATTTGTAAGCTACTTGGATGCATAGAACTGAAAGCTTCAATTCTCAGTCTAAATAAGTATCTACAGTTAAACCATAATGCAACAGCCTCCTGTACAAAACGTGATGTTTTAAGAAACAGAAGAAAGTCTGATGTTTCTTGAACATCTTAAAAAGCATGTTTCTCTTCTCAGCATTGTAAATGTTAACATATAAATGCTTTTCTCTTAATACTTTGAATGGTATCTTACTGCTGCTATGTTTGTGCAAATTATTTTCTTTGCAGAAGAGGATGATTCATCGTTAAAGAAGAGTGAACTTATTAATTGGTATCTAAAGGAAATTGAATCTGAAATAGAATCTGAAGAAGAACTAATAAATAAAAAGAAGATCATCGAGAGAGTCATTCACCGACTTACACATTATGTATGTAAAGATGTGTGGATAGTGGAAAAAGGGTTTTAACTTACATGGTGCAGTGATTCATTTTTAATAGAATACATTCCTAATTTAAGAAATATGTTTTGTTCTTTCATGTTATTGACTGATGCAGTATAAATACCTTATTTGTTTAAAACCTGTTAAAATAGAGAAAACACTGAAATAAGTTAGAGATATAGAATCATAGAATGGTTTGGGTTGGAAGGGACCTTAAGATCATCTAGTTCCACTCCCCCTGCCATGAGCAGGGGCACCTCGCACTAAACCACATCACCCAAGACTTCATCCAACCTGCCCTTGAACACCGCCAGGGATGGAGCATTCACAACTTCCTTGGGCAACCTATTCCAGTGCCTCACCACCCTCACTGTAAAGAACTTCTTCCTTATATCTAATCTAAACTTCCCCTGTTTAAGTTTAAAGCCATTACCCCTTGTCCTACCACTGCAGTCCCTAATGAAGAGTCCCTCCCTAACATCCTTATAGGTCCCTTGCAGATACTGGAAGGCTGCTATGAGGTCTCCACGCAGCCTTCTCTTCTCCAGGCTGAACAGCCCCAACTTTCTCAGCCTGTCTTCACAAGGGAGGTGCTCCAGTCCTCTTATCATCCTCGTGGCCCTCCTCTGGACTTGCTCCAACAGCTCCATGTCCTTTTTATGTACAAGTAAAATTTCAAACCACCATATTATGTCCTTATAGAAGTAGAAGTGATATTTTTCTGTATTTCTATAGTGTTAGCTAAACATTAGGATACAGCAATACAAAAAGTCAGTTTATTTGATGGATGGCTAAGTCATGGGGGCACTAGGGCAGTTTGGAGGACAAAGTATGAAAATATAAAATACTTCTCACTTTTAAAGACACAAAACCACTTAGATTGAAGTGTTCCCAGAAAGCATACAATATGTAAGAGTTTTCCACTGAATGTAATTGTTAAGATTAGAAGCCTGTTAAAGAGGGAGTTCACAATTAAAAGGGTTAAATAATTTATCAGCAACAGCTGCTACCAGTATAAAAAGGAGAGGCCTTTTAGAAAGTACAAACAAACCTTTCTGTTCTGTTTGAATACAAATTTTTGTCTGTTGCAGGACCACATTCTGATAGAACTGTCCCAGTCAGGACTGAGAGGATCCAGAGAAGAGGAGACTTTTGATGAAGATCCATACCTGGTTGTCAACCCAAACTACTTGCTGGAAGACTAAAGGCTGAGAACTGGATTGCAGAGCTGCCTGGATACTTGTTGGAAAATGCATTCTTTTCTTCCAAGGGTTGCTATACTTCAGCTAACATCCTCAATTTGTATGAATGCTTTACTGTGGAGTGTGCCAGTGTGTGTTTAGTAATACATGATTGCTCATTGACACTGAGCATACCTGGAAAGTTTTTAAAGAAATCACACATATATTAGTTTTGTTAGTAATTCTGGGTTTCATTGCCATCATCCAGATGCAGAGGAGAATCATGGAGATGCTTCTCTTTTAAGCTAAAGGAATTTTGCATTGTTCTTCTATTGTACTTAGTAGCATTTCTGTGCTATAGTTTTTTACTCTTTTTCTTACTGACATAAATAAAATATCATTAAATGTCTGGAGATGTCTGGGGGTGGATTTGTTGTCACTCACATGTAAGATTGCTATTTTCTATGCCTATGCTTTGAGGCTGAAAAAATAGTGATCTAAATGTTTAATGTCTTAAGAAAGATGGTGACAGATGCTGGTTTTTATGAAGATTTTTACCTTCCATTAATGGATAATGAGAAACTCTGATTGCTTCTCTTTCGTTTTAGATGGACTACAGATGCTCATGTTGCATATGTAAAATAGAAAATTGAGAATAGCCCAGCCCAAAGCAAGGCTTAATGTCAGGAGGTCAGAAACCCTCATCTTGATGAATGTCTTGACTTGTAAGTGAAAACTGCCATCACTTGTGAGGGATTTTTAAGACTGTATTTGTAAACTTGTTTGTAGATTTTTTCTATAAGAAATTTTTACTTAAATTTCTGTTGTCCTCAGTTATTTGCTGTATGCTATCAGGTTATTAAATAATCTATTAAGAATTAAAAATACCAGAATATTTGTCTTAGCCTGATACCAGCACCTAAAACACATTTTCTAATAGCATGAAAGATACTAAAGCTATATAAGTATAAATAGTGTGAAATAACTGTTTCTGAAGCAGATCCAGAAATGAAGCTGATTTGTAAGACAGTTGTCTTTTTCCTGTTAGTCTCTCCCAGCTTTGGAGAGATAGACTTTGTTCTAACTAAGCGTATCATTAAGACTAACAGTTATGTTTAAGGAATGGAAAGAATCATAAGTATTTGTTACCGACAACACTCTCCCACCACTGGGCACTATCTCACTAACTCTGGCTGCAGTAAATTCTCTCCACTATTTACTTTTACATAAACTGCATCTTGGCAAATGCTATGTTTTGTTATAAAGCACAACCCACCTGCAACAACAGTTTGATGTTATTCTATATTGCTCATTTACTTGCAAAATAAGGACAGGAAGATGTTTGTGCTCCATTGTGTATTTCTCCCTTCCCTCCCTGCACTCTTAGTTTGATAATAAATACTCTTCACATGGGAGAAAGTAATTTTTTCTGCTTCTCTTTTCCCAGTTCTGTATGCTTCATAGGCTAGAAGAGGTGTTTTCTTTCTGAGTTAACGCTGCTCTGCTGAAAAATAAGCAGCAGATGGTGCTGTAAAGTTCCTATTCAAACTTGTTATTCAAACATGGGGCAGGGAGGGGGGGATAGAGTATGTAGTCGTTCAGAACACTAAGCACAACGTTTCAGCAGTGTTTTCAGCTTTTCAAGACTTCCTAAAAAAAGAACATCCAGGAATCAACCAAGGTCAAAGTACACAAATTACAATCCCTGTGTAAGCTGTAAGATTGGCTATTTGAGTAATAGCAAATGTTTAGAGGTGTTTTCTCCTATAACTTAAAGATAATACTTCTTGACAGAGCAAGTAAGTTGCCCAGATGGTTCCAGGTAAGCTGTAGACAAAGAGCCAGTTATTAAACTTGAGATGAAACTGATTTTTCAATACAGTAATTTAGAATTTTGTGGTTAGTTGATCTAAACATATTCTGTATTTAGACAACATGTTCTCAGCTCTTCAGTTTTGCTGTATTTGAATGTAGAAAAGTTGAGTTTAGGTAGATGATCTGTATGTGTCCACCCTGCTGAGAGAGCATGTGTTTTCAAGGCTGACGGAAGGAGTACTTTGGAAAGCAATAAAATGATATTCAAGTTCCTTGATGTTATTGGGATACACATTGTGGCTGCTGCCTGAATGCACGTAATACCCACTTTTCCAAGTGGGAGAGATGCCACATCTCAGATTTTCTTTATGCATACAAGAATTGGAGCACAACCTGCCTCTTGTGGTCCTGCACACCTTGGGCTGTGATGAAAAGCG
>NW_009912965.1:16327-34150 GCF_000696875.1 Nestor notabilis | reverse complement strand
CTTTCCCTAAAATGGAGGCAGTATCAGCACATGTCAATTGATGTCAAGCTTAAAGGGGAACCTGAGCATTTCAGAAAATGTTTCCATATGACCTTTTTCCAACTCATTGTTTGACAGTGGTTTTTGTATTCATCCATTTGATCATCTTTTGGTTAAAGGTCCTGATTTGTTACCATTTGTTATCATATCTAGTGTCAGCTAATTCTAGGAACATTTATCAGTGAAATAGATAATTTCAGTTAAGTATTACTTGTACTGTAATATAAGTAGCGTGGAATAACTTTCTGAAGCAGGTGCAGAAATGGAGCTGATTTGTAAAACAGTCATCTTCTTTCTGTCAGTCTCTCTCAGCCTTGGGATAGATGGGAAATTTGCTCAGAATTTTATTGCCATTGCAGGACCTCTACCCAGTGAGTTAGTAAATAGATTGTATCTGCAGGACCACGTCCTAGCCAAGGAAGATCAGGGCCCTGCTGTGGCTGAAGCCCATGGTTACCTGTGCCAGCAAGATCTTATAGCTTCTGAGCTGCCTCAGTACTTCTCCCATCTTCGTGAGATCGGGGTGACACACTACAAAGTCTTCCTTCCGTGGGCACGCATTCTTCCCAAGGGGGATGCCAGCAAGCCAGGTGAAGCTCAAGTGCAGTGCTACCAGAAGCTGCTCGAGACTCTGGTTACTGCAGACCTCAGGGGAGTAGTAGTTCTGCATCACAAGCATGTTCCTGGTGCCGTGGCTGTGCAGGCCACAGGTTGGAAAGCCAATGCTTTTGCTGACCTTTTTGTGGAATACGCAGAGTTCAGCTTCCGTGTTTTTGGTGACCTGGTTGATGTGTGGCTCACCTTCAGTGACCTGCCAGAGGTCCTTAAAAGCCTGCCTTACGATGACCCCCAGTACCGAGCCCGGGCCCTAGGTGCAGCTCATCAAAGAGCTTACACCATCTACCATGAGAAGTATGCGCCGGCTGGTAAGGAGAATGGGGAGAGGAATTGTTTCTATGTGACCTTTTCACAAACATTTTGTGAGGGGATTAAATGGCAACTGCTATGTCCAATCTCTGTGTGAACATGCTATCAGTGCTCTCAGAATGACGTAGAAATCCTTGAGTAATGGGTTCCTTCTAATCACTTACGTTGATAATTGATTTATAATTTACTGGTAATTGCATTTTACCTGAAATTATCACGAAAGTAGTTGGGGACAATATCTATGTGTACGTGTGTGTATTTATAGTTAATCTTTTAAACATCAGGGAAGTTTTAAATAGCCTTCAGTTAATTTGAGTGGCAGAAACCAGTACTTCAAACCCACACATTATTATACTTCTATATGCTTTTTCTCAGTTTTTCACAGTTGTCCATGTGCTCTTAAGACCAGCAGATGCCCCTGATTAACTGTTCTTATAGCAAACCTTAGATGTGTTGTATAATAAATGTGGGACTGAAACTTACAAAGAAACTTTGATCCCTGCCCAGTCATCTCATTTTTAAAACCTTATTACTTACTTCAATGTCATTGAAAACTGGAATTGCAGTTGCTACCATTTCAGCTAAGAAAGGAAGATAATGCCATCAGTCAGTGGGCTATGCTATAATCTCTTATGTATGATGGGTGCAAGCTTTTTTGTTAAGGCATTATGTGTTCCCAAAGAATACGACTTTGGAGATCCAGATCTAGCTGAACAGTCAGGTCAAATTCAGCTATCAGCCTTCCCCCCAAAACATGCAAATGTATTGAGAAAATCCTCTTAAATAAAACTGATCACGGTTTAAAATGCCATTTCTCATTTAATCAAAGGTAAGTTATTTTATTTAACTTTAAAAAGCTGATTTTAAGACTTAAAGCAACATGAAACAAAATGCTTACTTTGTTGTGTAAAATGACAATTAATTTTCTGTATCAGTTACAAATTAAAATTACTCAAATCCAGCCTTACTCTATCTTTTTTTGTGTAAAATGATAAAGTCATAATAATCAAGCTATTTTGTAGATAATAAAGTATTTTTGTATATTTTTTCCTGACCACAGAGGAAAGACTGAAAGAATTCCTAAGTGTATCTCAAACCATGAAGAAACGAGGCACAGGAAGTCTCCTGTGAGATAACAATAGTGCGAGGAAGTCTGCAATGTCCTTTGTTTGACTTTCCTCATTGCAGACACTGGGATTTTAAAGCAACTGAATCTTAAATGTACCTGTGTTATACAGAGCAAGAGATTTTCATCTCTCCTATGATGGGTACCTGGGATTTTTTAAGCTGCTCTCCTCTTGGGTCTTCCTTCTTCAGGGTTGGAGTTTTTCTGTCCCAGGCAGATAACCAGTAGAGCTGTCAGAGTCATCATTTAAAATAAAAATAAATTAATTTATGTGTTTTTAATTCTTGCATTTGTCGGGAATTCTTTGCAGTACAGTTCATGCTACCTGGTGATAGCCCTAAGAAGTTGTCCAGCTTCCCTCCCACAACATGTCCCCCAAGTTCCCAGCATCTGGCACAATGGCTATAAAAAAATAACCACTGTAGAACCACCTCAAAGGCATGAAAATAAAAGATATTCCTTATAATTATGCATGGAGTGGAAGGGCACCCACGGGAGAGCTGTATTCAGATCCATCTTCATGCAAGCAACAGTGCTCAGATGAGCAGTCATGATAAGATTCAGTGATGAGACTCCCTTGAACTCTACCTTTGAATTCCTACCTTCTTCAAATCTCCATTGAAATCATAGTGGGTATCTGAAATCAGCCACCTATGGCACTGTTTGATGTTCCATGTCTTTAAAAATTTCCAACTGATTTTAAAATAACAGAAATGAGCTTAAATTTTTATATTTGTCCTTATCGTACTACCAATGGACTGCCTCTTTCTTTTTCAAGCTGGAAAGCTGTCCATTGCTTTAGGAATGGATCACGCCTTGGACAGCGCTTCATCAGAATTGGTTTCAGTTTCCCTTCAGGTAATACCTTAATAGAAATTATTTCAAAAATTATATGAGTTTTATTTGATTTAACTTGCTTTTTATGTATGGGATCAAGTGATTTGTAACAAAATTTTAGCAAGTTGACCAACTGACCAGTTTGTGAATTTTACTTATTTAATTAGCTCTCTGTTTTTAAAAATAACTTCAGCATCCTTTCTTGGCTAGTAAGCACTGATTAAGATATACGGAGACGTATTTGCTCTCATAATTGGCAATTTTAGCATTATCCATGCTTAAATGACAAGGTGTTTGCAGAAAGTGTAGCCATTGTAAGTTTCTTTGCAAGTCTACTTAATGCACCACCAAAGGAATAAATACTTTATTTTAAATAACTGCTATTTTAAAAATCTGTGTATTATGTTAAAACACAGCCTGAGCTGTGCTGAAAGTGATCTAGTTGCGTGGGGATGGCACATAATCTCTACAATGACGGTGACATCCTTTCTGTAAAAACCAAACTCTTCTTGTAGTTGTCTTCACCTGGAGGATGTTGATGTAGGAGAAAGTGAACAAATGACAGTGCGGGATTTTTGCTTTTATTCACAATCCTTCAAAATTTAGTAACAGGGTAAGCGATGTTGTAGGCATGCCATTTCAAGGATACAAGCAGGGTGTGGTTTGCAGGGAGAGGAAAGACGTATTAGATGAGCTGACTGCACTAGAAGAAAACCTTGGACTGAAAAATAAACTGAAAGCTTATCAGTTTGGTTGTTTTTTTTCCAACTTAATCAGCTGGTACAATCTGTTCCCCTGAACTTGACTGCTAGTGGGATAACATTTGGAATGATTAAACATTTCTGAAGTGGACTTTCTCCAAGGGATTATTGATAAGGCCTGTCTGAATCACATACTTGCAAAGGTTTCTGTGTCTGATTAATCATAGACACTCTTACTAATAAAAAAATCAACTGTAAATTATTAATATTAAATTCATAAAATGCTCCCAGAATTTCATGTAGCTGTTTAAATTTTACTTTGTTTAGGAGAGATACAGAATGCATCTTCCCATACAGTATCCAGTTTGTACTCGTCATATTGTTCAGAGCTTCTATATGTCTTCTTTCTTCAGCGACGTAGCTTTATCAGACATTTCACAATTTTATGTATTTTTAATGTAATACCTCCAAAAAATACATTTTATTCCAGGATGATTCTTTTCCTTTTCTTGTTTCCAGGGTTCAATAGACTTTCTATCTCTCAGCCTTCAGTACAGTTGTGGAAACAAAACAGATTTCTACAAGAAATTGAATGAATTCCAGGTAACATTATGCATGGTGTTGAATTATAGCAGCAGATGACCATAAATATAAGGGGGATTTCATGTTTCTTGATGCATATCTAAACAGTTCCAATTTGCTGCAAGAGGTCAGACAACAGCTACGCTAGAAAACGCTTCATAGTGTTCTCTTGCTTCTCTGTTGTTATTCTGACTTAAAAACAGGGTGTTCAACAGTGCTGGAAAGGATCACCTTGGTCAGTGCTCCTTTATTGATGCATTAACGACTAGAATGGCATCATTCTTTTGTCCAGGTCTGAAAAACCTCTCTCACAACCTAAGTGTTTTACGAGCTGTTTGGCTAATACCTGTGCACTAAGACACTATTTTATGCTAGCGTGGGTTCTGCAATGGTACTGCGAAACTTCAGAACTCCTGCTCAGTAAGGGCAGTGCTAGAAATGTTCATGAAGATGAGTTTGCGAAAGGATTAAATCACAGCAACAATATCAGTTGTAGGCTAGAACCTAATATTGAACCTGTGGTAGTTTAATGAATGAACTGCATTCTTAAAATCCTTAAGACCAGAGTCATCCAGCAACTGAGCAGCAGAATGAGGAGCTACCCATGTGATTCATTCTCTTTAGGGTCCCAGCATGCAACGGTTACTCAAAAACCTGGAGTGGGCTGTTTATGGCAACAGATTCTTACTAAGTAAGCTTCCAGAAAGGGACATAGTTCCTTGTGCCTTTTCAATGACAGATTGAACACTGAAGGTTTTTGGGGTATATGCTTTGATTCGCATTAGGGTTTTTTTTGAATCAGAGAAAAATAGTAGGTGGTATTTAATTACTCTCTTGATTTATGAATTTAACTTCAAAGAACTTTATTACCAATTGTCAGTCTTCTAAATATTTCCTATTCTGTGTTAAAAGCAACAAATGCCAAAAAGCATGCTTTTACTAACTGGCCAATGCTTCTTTTCAGACATGTCTCTATCTTCTGTTTTTGCAGAATGCCTGGACGGACACAGACATCTTGATTTTTAGTCTAAAGCTCCTTGACTGTGGTTCCATGGAAGAGAATCCTTTCACATCAGTAGCTGCCATTGTCACAGGTGAGTATTTTGAGGAGGAGAGGTTTTTAGCTAAGCTCTGCATGGCAAATTATAGAGGAAATTAAAAATTGTTCAGCCCAGGCCACTGCTGTTAGATGAAATAACTCTGGTTTCTTTTATAGCCTTCTTGGAAAATTAAGGGTGGATGGTGAGTATTGAGGCAGGGGAAGCTGGAAGTCCCCAGAGCTCTTCATCATTTTCATCAGCCTCAGATTGTGCCAGAAGAAGTTTATATTGGATATTAGGAAAAAATTCTTCCCAGAAAGGGTTGTCAAGTGCTGGAACAGGCTGCCCAGGGAAGTGGTGGAGTCACTATCCCTGGGGGTATTTAAATGGTGTGTAGATCATGGTTTAGGGACATAGTTTAGTGGTGGACTTTGCAGTGCTAGGTTAGCAGTGGGACTCTTTTTTTAACATGAAATTGTAAATATCTAATAAAAACCCAACATACTTGATCTGAGAAACATAGCTATTAGTTATGAAAAGCACCTTGTTTCTAAAGGTGTAATTGTATGTGCTAGTAGTGTCATGCAGTCCGTGGCATCTATGTTGTGACTAAGTCCATCACTTACCATTTGGTTTTTTTCAGCTGGTAATGAAGAAAAGACACGTATGATTGGGTATGATGTTACTGAGTTCTTGAACTTCTCGTCATCTCGTGTTTTAAGGTACAGCTTTTGTCCCTTAAATCTGATACTATAATAAAATAGTGTCCTCTAGAAATGTGTGTGCGGGCAGATGCAACATAGTTTTAGTGGTAAAGACTGCTGCTTGTTTCTGAAAGGACCGGAAATAAATGCCTTTCTGCTGAGACCAGTCTCTTGCTGTTACCTGCAATGTAATCCTTTTCCACTCTCTCATCCTTGGAGGTTTTAACTTCTCTTTGTTTTGTTTCCAGCAAAACAAATCCTCTACAGAAGAACACAGGTGCTGCTCTTGCCCCTCGCTCCTCCTATGAGACAGTTTGGGAAATGTTTGCTAAGCAGTCTGAATTGGAGAGGGATTCTTTTCTGCAAGACGTTTTCCCAAGTGGTTTCCTCTGGGGCGCATCCTCAGGTGCCTTTAACATTGAAGGAGCTTGGGCAGAGGATGGGAAAGGAGAGAGCATCTGGGATCAGTTTGGGCACACAGGTCATGTCTACATGAACCAAACAGCAGATGTGGCATGTGACAGCTACTATAAAACCAGCTATGACATTTATCTACTTAGGGGTCTTCATCCCCAAATGTACAAGTTTTCTGTATCCTGGCCTAGAATTTTTCCTGCTGGTACCAACGAGACCATCAACTCCAAGGGTGTTGATTATTACAGCGAATTAATTAACAGGTTGCTGGACACTAACATTGAGCCCATGGTGACTCTCTTCCACTGGGACCTCCCACAAGCTCTTCAGGTTCTTGGTGGCTGGCAGAATGACAGTATCATAGATGCTTTTGTAAACTATGCAGACTTCTGCTTTTCCACTTTTGGGGATCGGGTCAAGTTCTGGATTACTTTCCATGAGCCGTGGGTTATCAGCTATGCTGGCTATGGCACCGGGGAGCACCCTCCAAGAATCACTGACCCAGGAGTAGCATCTTTCAAGGTAGGGACACAGGAATAACTAGGATGCTGCAGCTGCCATTGTCGTGTTGTTTTCCTCTAATGGTTCTGTCCTTTAATTATGTTTAAGCCTAATGTGGCCTCTGAGACGACTACTTGCTTGTTGGTTTTATGATGCTTGCAAAAAATTGTTTAGTTATGCTAGATGGCTTTCTTTTATTTTTCTATTCAGAAAGCTGGTGTGGATGGATAGTCAGATTCTTCCGCTATTCCAAATCCACTGCACTCTGGCTATGATTATTTGTTTTGTGAAGGTTTTTTCTTTTGAATGGAGATGACGTTATGTGGCAATAATCAGAATACTTGAGAGTCCTTGTGCAAAGCAGTGTGACACATATTCCTCTGTGTTCTTCCCCCAGGTGGCTCACACAATTCTCAAGGCTCATGCCAAGGTCTGGCACCTGTACAATGACAAATACCGTTCTCAGCAACTGGGACAGGTAGGGCTGGTGCTGAATTCAGATTGGGCTGAACCCAAGACTCCAACCAACTCTGAGGACGTGAGGGCATCTGAGAGGTACCTGCAGTTCATGCTTGGCTGGTTTGCTCACCCTATATTTGTTAATGGTGATTACCCAGATATCCTGAAGGCTCAGATCCAGGAAGTAAACCAGCAGTGTTCCACAGCAGTTGCACAGCTGCCTTTGTTTACAGAAGAGGAGAAGTCCTGGGTGAAAGGGACTGCAGATTTTTTGGGTCTTTCCCATTACACTTCCCACCTGGTCAGTGCTGTGAGTAATGGGACCTGCACACCAGACTACAAGAACGTCGGGAACTTCTCCTTGCATGTAGATCCTTCTTGGCCACAGACTGCCTCTTCTTGGATCCATGTGGTCCCTTGGGGATTAAGAAGGCTGCTGAATTTTGTGTCCCAGGAATATACGGGGGCAAAGATCCCAATTTACATAGCAGGAAATGGTATGCCAACAGAAGATGCAGGGGATCTTATTAATGACACTCTGAGAGTGGATTATTTCCACCGGTACATCAATGAGGCTTTAAAAGGTATGGAGAAATCTTGTATATATGTATGTGTATATATATATATATATATAAAATGTCAACTAGTTATTCTATTCCTTCCATGATGGTTAACTTTAAAACATCACCACTTGCACAGTGATATGAGGTCAACTGCCTATTGTACGTAGTGGGACCTCATATACTTCAGCCTATCTGGTATCCAGATACGGAACTCTCTGTTCTGTTAGTTATGGGAATAGGTTTTTCATATATATGGGTTAAGGTAGCCTGGATCCTAAAATCGGTCTCTCTGTGAGAACAGTGTTTATACTTCAGCTCCCCTGAAAATACTTTTCCAGCAGGCAGGATCTCACCTTTGGAGACCTTGTAGATCAGGACTGTCTTTACTGATTAGGCAGATCTAACTGACAGCATCCTGTACCATTTCAGGTTAGATTTTTTAGGGAGATATAAATATCTATCTCAGTCAGTTTGAGCAAGGTATCATTGTATCATTGCAAACTGTGTATCAATTGATGTAAAAATAGTATTAGTGACTGAAGTTCTGGACAGGTATAGAGATTTGAGATTTCAAATAGAGATGTGACTGATGATACTCTCTTGAGATACACAAACCGATACTGATGGGAAAACTTTATTAAATACGCTGTATCAAACAGGTTGGTGATCAGTGTAGAGCATTTGATCTTCTTGATCTAGTCCTGGACACGCTGATAAAAGTGTTAAAAGAAAACACAGTTTAGCATTGTTGTTATGCATCAGAGGAAGTAAAGAAGATGGACTGCATATGGGAAGTGAACTTTTCTAGATTGAGAGAGATTCAGTGCTTTTATAGAGGCAGTGTGAGGCTGGATTTGCCTCTGCAATTAGGTGGGTGGTGCTGCTAAAAGAAACTCTTCTGTGCCCAAGGAAGAGAGACAGGCACTAAATACACGTAATGTTTCAGTTTAACTATGGTGTTAAATGTAAAAGTGCACCATATAGCTAAATTGACGAAATGCGCTTGAAAACAAGAACAGGGGGAAAGAGATACCAGTGGCAGAAGTTTGTTGGGGTTTTTTGCCTAAAAGACCATTCACAGATGTTTGGTTTAACAGTTACCCTCAGTTGTGGTGCTTATGTTGTGCTGTGCTGTATGCAGAAGATGCTCAGCTGAATAACAGTGTCTTGAACTGTTTCTATGACAGCAATAAAACTAGATGGAGTTGATGTTCGGTCATATGTGGCTCGATCCCTCATCGATGGCTTTGAAGGCCCAGTGGGGTACAGCCTAAAATTTGGGCTGCATCATGTGGATTTTGAAGACAGCAACAGACCACGGACTCCCAAGGCATCTGCTTATTTCTATTCTAGTATTATTGAAAAAAATGGTTTCCCACCCGAAGTCTTGGACAGATTTACTACACCAGCAGTGTTTGACCTACCTGTGCCATCAAAGTTGCCAAATTTACCAGCATCAGAAGTTCCCTCCAAGGCAAAGGTGGTCTGGCAGAAGTTTTCATCTCAAACAGACTTTGAAAGGGACACATACTTTTATGGGACATTCCCAAAGGACTTTTCATGGGGTGTGTCTTCTTCTGCCTACCAGATAGAGGGAGGTTGGGATGCTGATGGCAAAGGACCCAGCATCTGGGATAATTTCACCCATGTCCCAGGGAATATAAATAATAATGATACTGGAGACATAGCTTGTGATAGCTACAACAAGGTGGAAGAAGATATCTACCTGCTGAGAGCCTTAGGGGTAAAGAACTATCGTTTCTCCCTGTCCTGGTCTCGAATTTTCCCCAGCGGAAGGAACCACTCAATAAATAGCCATGGAGTTGACTACTATAACCGTCTTATTGATGGACTGGTTGCAAACAACATCACTCCAATCGTCACTCTCTACCACTGGGACCTTCCACAAGCTCTCCAGGACACTGGTGGCTGGGAGAACAGCACGCTGATTGACCTGTTTGATAGTTTCGCAGACTTCTGTTTCCAGACCTTTGGGGACAGGGTGAAGTTCTGGATTACGCTTAATGAACCCCAGGTCATTGCCTGGGTTGGCTACGGCCTTGGGACATTTCCACCCAACATCAATGACCCTGGCGATGCTCCCTACAGGGTTGCCCACATCTTACTGAAAGCTCATGCCAGGGTCTACCACACATACGATGACAAATACAGAGCAAGTCAGGGAGGGGTCGTTACTTTGTGTCCCAACATTGACTGGGCTGAGCCGAAGACACCAAGCAACCCCAGGGACATAGAAGCTGCAGACAGGTACCTGCAGTTTCTGGTGGGGTGGTTTACACACCCGATTTTCAAAAATGGTGACTACCCCGAGGTCATGAAGTGGAAAGTTGGGAACAGGAGTGAGCTCCAGAACCTGCCATCATCTCGTCTGCCGGTTTTCACAGCAGAGGAGCGTGAATACATCAGGGGCACGGCAGATGTGTTCTGCTTCAACACCTATACCTCCAAATTTGTAACCCATGCAACGACCCAGTTGAGGCCCTTCTCTTATGAGTATGACCAGGAAGTCTTAACAAGTGTTGACAGCTCCTGGCCTTCCTCCGCTATTTCTGACCAGCGGGCTGTGGCCTGGGGGCTGAGGAGGCTACTGAACTGGATCAAAGAAGAATATGGAAATCCCCCAATATATATAATTGAGAATGGGGTGGGGATAAAGACCAAATCAGATGTTGATGACAATACAAGGATATTTTACTACAAAACATACATTGATGAAACTTTAAAAGGTATCTGTGTTTGCGTTTGTTCTGTTGGGGTTGTGTGTCTCCTCTCTAGATTTCTGCTTACTTCATTCCTCTGAAGAGGAGTTTTCAAAAGTGGTTGATACCAGTCTTTGAATATTCTGAACATAATATAAACATACTGTTTCTTTTTCTGATCTCCTTTGCATGGCCATTTGTATTTTGTATCCTCCAACTATGAAGAGTCTCTTAATGATCTTAGTTGATGAGTGCCAGCTTTGTGAAGCTAGAAGCATGTATATCCTTGCATGTGAATTCCATGTAGTTCGTTTCATGTGTGATTATACCACTGGCGCTCTTCCATTTGTTTCTGATCTTTCAGCTTGCAAGTTGGATAATGTTAATCTGAGAGGATATAACGCTTGGTCTTTTATGGATACCTTTGAATGGTTGAATGGTTATGATCCAAGATTTGGATTGCACCAGGTTGATTTTGACAATCCCAGCAGGCCAAGAACCCCAAAGCGCTCTGCTGTGTACTATGCAGAAATCATCCGCAATAATGGCATCCCATTGCCAAAAGAAGATGAATTTTTATATGGAGAGTTTCCAAAGAACTTTTGGTGGGGTGTAGCAACTTCAGCATATCAGGTGAGGAAATGGAGATGGATTCTTAAACTCTCTGTGGACAGTTAATTCATTTTGTATGAGACACCTTCAGCTTTTTTAGCACAAAGTTTTACTATAATTGAGGGTTAGCGTAGCAACTGCTGTAAAAGGGAGGAACTTGGAGATGCTTAAGAGCGTAGTTATACCACAGGAATTAAAGTAGCAGCATGGGCTTCACAAGAGGCAGCCAACATGGAGCAGCAGGTGAACTGAAACAATGCCTGGTCTGTGACATTGTACTTTGCCAATATGCTTTGCCTCGAGGCCCAAGAGGTCTTACTAGTTTGGTACAGCAAAATCATTGCTATTTCTAGTCTTAAGATGATAAGTCAAAATATTGTTTGGTGCCACAAAGACTAACAGGTGAATTCTTTGCTAGGCCAAGACCTAAATTTGGAGTTTACTAACAATATTCCCCCATCTTCAATTACAGATTGAGGGAGCATGGAGAGAAGATGGGAAAGGACTAAGCATTTGGGATCAGTTTTCTCACACTCCCTTGAAAATCAGCAATGGTGACACTGGAGATGTAGCTTGTGACAGCTACCACAAAATTGAGGAAGATGTGGAAATGCTGAAAAGCCTCAAGGTGTCTCACTACCGCTTTTCAATCTCCTGGGCCCGCGTTCTCCCAGATGGGACCACCAGATACGTCAATGAAATGGGACTGAACTACTATGAAAGGCTGATCGATGCTCTTCTGGCAGCTAACATTATTCCTCAGGTAACTGAAAATGGTAACTTTCAAGTAACTAAAAGATCGCAGAACCCAAGTCTGATGCTCTGAGCACACGCGTGTGTTTCCATCCACCCCTCAGCTACTGCCTGAGCCAACCTGTGCCTTCATGGCAGTGCTCTAGACTGGTCCAACGGATGTACCAGATCACACAGGTGTTCTACTGGATTGTATTTCACTAGAGACTTGGTGCAGGCACAGCAGTTCTTCACTGACAACTTCTTGTGATCACAACGCTGTGGTGGGTTTTGATAAAAGCTTCATCTTCACCATCAGGCAGTCCTTAGAGTTCAAGTAATTTCCCCACGTCCTCAAGAAACTGAATCACTGGCATGAAGGTATTTTGAGTGCACAAGTGATCACTGCAAACTTAAACGCCGTTAGGAACTGGTAGCTGCAGATCAAAGCACAGTTTATTTATGTTCATACGAGGCTGGATTACTGTCCTTATTTCAGAAAGTAAGAGTGACTGGTGGAGTCCTTTCTCTTGCTGTCTTTCCCTTCAGGTAACTATCTACCATTGGGACCTCCCACAGGCACTGCAGAATGTTGGTGGGTGGGAGAACGATACCATAGTTCAGAGGTTTAAGGAATATGCTGAGCTCCTTTTCCAGAGACTGGGAGATAAAGTGAAATTTTGGATAACCTTCAATGAACCCTACAACACTGCATATTTTGGCTATGGTGTTGGCACAGCTGCTCCAGGTAAGACCATTGGGTATAACCTCAGAGCCTTCACACCACTGTAGGCGCAACTGTTTTATGCTGCAGCAGAGTAGATGCTAGGGACTTGCAAAGGCAGAGCAAGGACAGTGTGGTAGGGGGATACATGGGTCTGCTGTGGTGTGGTGAAGAGGTCCTGCTTTCAGTTTGCCTGTGACCTCCTAGACCCATCTTCCTTCCACTCTTCAAATCCAGCGCTCCTCTGCAACATCCAGATTACACTTGCTGCCTGGAGCAGGCCCATTTCCAGACCAGCCCCAGGGACTGTGGACAAGTGTTAGGGCTGGAGGAGAGCCAAGCTCGGCTGTAGGGTAGAAAGAAGGGGAGGAATGGGAGCTGGCCTGAACACACAGCTGTCTGCTCTCCATACTGGCAGCAGCAGCGTGTTGCTGGGGCTGGCAGCCCTGCATGGGCAGAGAGCTGAACTAGCCCATGTCCCACTGCAGGGGGAGGAAGGAGCAATGCGGGGTCCTGTGCAACCTGCCCACTGCAGCAGCACCTTCAGCCCTGGGCTGGGCCCAAGTGCACCAGGGGCTGCATGTTTACTCATTTACTAGTGGGCAGTTCTGGTTGCCCTGGGTGTTGTGTTGACCTGGGAAGCAGCTGATGAGAAAGCTGGTAACTACTGCTCCATCACCTGTGCTGTCACCTTCTCTGCAGGCATCTCCATTCGTCCAGGGCGGGCTCCCTATGTGGTGGGGCACAATTTAATAAAGGCCCATGCAGAAGTCTGGCACCTCTACAATGAGACCTACCGGGCAAAGCAAGGAGGTTTAATCTCTATCACCATCAACTCTGACTGGGCGGAACCAAGGAACCCACACAACCAGGAGGACATCAGTGCTGCCAGACGATACTTGCAGGTACAGAAACACCTGGTCACAGCTCTTCCTGCTGCCCTGCGTTTGTTCATGGTGGCACTCCATCTCTGGGTGCTGGAGATGAAATACCCAGAACCCAGGGTAGCATCTCACTGGAAGAAAAGAATGAGCCAAAGCCATCACTGCATGTATCATCCTCTTCTGGTGGCCAATCAAGTTGCAACAGAAATGAGACAAAATATTGTTGCAGTGGCAAAAGCTTATTAAATTTACTGCCATTGAATGGACATCCCTGGGTATCTCCATGTGCCTGTTCATTATAAATGCAGGTACATAAAAGAGAAATGGTGAAGCCCCTTGTTTTGATATGTAATTTATCCTTCTCCCTTATTTCCTGGCTTAGTTTTTTTTAGGTTGGTTTGCTCATCCCATTTTCAAAACTGGTGATTATAATGAAGAGATGAAAACAAGGATTCAGGAACGCAGTCTGGCTCAGGGTCTGAACCAGTCCCGGTAAGAGCCCAGGCACACATCTGCTTCTGTTTCACCCACTGTGCTAAAACCTGCTTTACTGGTAGATGGGCTGAATTTCAATGATTCTATTGCCATGTTACTGTAACTATCTTATTGTATCCTCACATTAAAACTCTAGTGTACATTCTGCCTATTCCCTGTCTTCACCTCCCTTACAAACCAAATTTACTAATATAACATCTCTCTGGGGCAGTAAGTTGGCAGCTCAAAGTAATGTAGGAAATACTCTGCATTTGACATGGTGCTTTACCTGATGATCATGGTAAATGTGTTTTAACTTTTCTTAAAACTATGATGTTCTGAATTTGAGCACTGAGATCTCATTGGTACCTCTGAATTGTTTCTTGTTTTGCAGTCCCATTAATTACTCTTAACTTTATTGTGGCAGCAGTGCTCCATCATGAATGTTTTTCCTTTTCTCTCCCTTTCTAGGCACACATAAGGAAAGTACATTTTTTTTCTCTCTAATAGCAATTTAATGGGGTATATTAGATCTGGGGCTATTCCTGATCACTCCTCTGTGCAAATGGGAATGACCACTTGTTTTGAAATGAGGGAAATAAATAGTAGAAGAGTCAGTGTGTGCTCTGCAGCACAGGCAGGTATCTTCGAGATCCGAGTTACGCTTTTGTATGTGCCTAACCCACTTGCATTCTTAGGCACTTTTTTGGACAAGCTATTTATTCTCTGGCAGTTGCTGCCATTAATAAGAGAGCAAAGTCACGTGTGTTGATTTATGAGGTAACGTGCTCAAGCATCTCAATCTTCAAGAAGAACCGTGCTACCTCCGCTTGTGCGTGTGGTGCTGGTACCAGGTATACCAGAATTACACAAGGGGTGTGGATCTCTGAGAGAAAGCTCACAAGTTTTGTTTCCTGTGTAGAAGCCAGAGTTTATGAGACAACACTGTATTAGCCTCTGCTGTAACCTACCAAGTCCTACTACTGCCACACAGAGAAGAGCTTCTCTTGTAGCAGATGCCTGTTCCCCTGCTGCTGTGAAGAGCAGAGGTGGCTGGCTGTATCTTCAGTATATGCAAGCAGGAGTAGTGTTTTGAGGGGCTTATGACAGCTGCCTTGAGCAGGGACAGGACCCCCAGATGTCACTGGCTGCTAGCAGGCACCATTTCATGCTTCCTTCTGTCAGAGCTAGTTGTGCTTTTGCAGGAGAGTGGGCTTGAGACTGGTTACTTGTGAACACTGTAGCTCTGGGTCTCCATAGGGGTTTGGTGAGCACGTGACAAAATGATTATCACCATTTCCTCCCACCAAACTCCTTACTGGGCAGGATGATGGTCAAACCTCTTGTGTGACCATGAGCAGGACTTCTAACCACCAGGTGTCTCTTTTTTGGTTAGAGAAAAGTCTGTTCTCCTGAAGAACACTAGAGCAGGCAGCATGAACTGCATAGTCTAGCAAAAGCTGAGTTTATAAAACAGCACTGGGAAGGGGTAGAAGCAAAAGAAGGGGAAGACATCCATTTTGAGGGGTTTATGCTTTTCTCTGTTTTCTATTGCAGGCTTCCAGAATTTACTGAAAGTGAAAAGCAAAGAATTAAAGGCACATATGACTACTTTGGCCTGAATCATTATACTACGGTATTAACATACAACATGAACTATGCTACTGGTGTTCTCTCATATGACTCTGACAGGTAAGAGATGAATGGAAATTATTGGTCAAGAAAAATATGCACACCTGGAGCCTGGGCCAACTGAGCAGTGTAAACAATTAGCACATAATGCTGTGAGACAGGTATTTTAACCAATACTAACAAAAACATCCCCAAACAGTACTTCTGGTATTGTTATTTTCACAAAAGGCCAGCAACAGCCCATCTTACAGACCTGATGATAAATATGAACTTGGACTTGGGGGTGTTGGTTGATGAGAAACTGAACATGAGCCAGCTTTGGTGTGCGCTTGCAGCCCAGAAACCAACTGTATCCTGGGCTGCATCAAAAGAAGCGTGACCAGCAGGTTGAAGGAGGTGATCCTGCCCCTCTGCTCTGCTCTTGTGAGGCCTCACTTGGAGTATTGTGTACAGTTCTGGTGTCCTCAACATAAAAAGGACATGGAGCTGTTGGAGCAAGTCCAGAGGAGGGCCACGAGGATGATAAGAGGACTGGAGCACCTCTCTTATGAAGACAGGCTGAGAAAGTTGGGGCTGTTCAGCCTGGAGCAGCTACGTGGAGACCTCATAGCAGCCTTCCAGTATCTGAAGGGGGCCTACAGGGATGCTGGGGAGGGACTCTTCATTAGGGACTGCAGTGGTAGGACAAGGGGTAATGGCTTTAAACTTAAACAGGGGAACCATATTTATCATATTTCCTGCCCCCAATCTGCAGTTTGATTATCTTGGGTTATTGATACTGCTCCATTTGCTGTTAAACAGTTGTTAATTCCCTCACCACAGCAGATAAATGTAAGTTCAAAGCCTAAATGGCTAAGTCACTTCATAGTTAAAGTGTTCATATATGTAAGTCAAGATATTTATTAAGGTACCAGTTTCTTTCCCCAGATTAAAAAGGTAAACAAGAGGAGCTCACTACTTTTTCCCATGAGCACTGAGGTAATGGTGGGACAACATAAGCTGTTTTCTGAAACCTTTCCATAGAGGATAAATGAAATAATTATAACTTCCCTTTGCTGCTTCATCCCTGCTCCTGTGGTTTAGCCCATAGTAGGACACTGGGCTCAGTCTTGCATTCCTGTACGTAGCTGTAAATGTCAATTTTGTATGCTCAAAAACTGCATTATACACACTACAAAGATCTGGAGCTAACATCACATCCTCAGCCATTGTTGATTTAAGCAGAATACAATTGTAAAGCAATGTATCAAAGTGTTGTCTAGAGGCTTGGGAGCTCCAGCACCACCCTCACCTGCTGTGCTTTCACCTGCTTGCCACAGTGTCCCCTCTGGTCCAGCGTTCTACAGAGCTGTGTGTTTCTCAGCGCTGCAGCAAAGAGGTGCCAGGCGCAGTGGCAGGCACTTGGGACTGGCCCCTTGATCAGCATGTCCTCCTTGCAGGGGTGTAGCTTCAGTAACAGACCGCACCTGGCTGAACTCGGGTTCCTTCTGGCTGAAGGTGGCACCCTTTGGTTTCCGAAAGCTCCTGAGATGGATAAAGGAAGAGTACAACAACCCTCCCATTTATGTGACTGAAAATGGGATCTCTGAAAGGGGAGCCGCAGAGTTCAATGACACTTGGCGAACACATTATTATCGGAGCTACATTAACGAAGCACTGAAAGGTGAGAATGACTATTTAAATGTGATCATCCAAATCTCTAGAGAGCAGCAGTATCTTGCCACAAGACTGATGTGTATAGAGCAAGTTGTGAAGAGCTGAAAGACCACTGCTATCACACTTGCAAGTTACACACTCACATGGGTTTACACTGTATCTGCTTCTAAGGTCCTTTGGGTTTACCAGCAACTGTCATGGACAGCCAGGACATTGCAGGGAAAGGTGGTCTGAGGGAAAAACAAACCCTGGGTTCAGAAGGGTAACTGCAGCTTCTTCGTACAGCTGCATCTGGCAAGAGAAGGTACTACTACTACTTGAGGAATACCTATTTTGACTTCTAGCTTGACTTCTGCTGTCTAGAAACTGCATCTTTTAAAAAAACAGAAAAAAAACCACCCCAAAACCCAAACTGGTTTCAGTTACAGCACTGATCATGTACCACTGGAAAAAAGGGGTTTTCAGTTTGCTTTTCTAACAGCCTGGGCGCTACCAC
>NW_009912965.1:0-16270 GCF_000696875.1 Nestor notabilis | reverse complement strand
TTCAGCAGTGACACCCCACAAGCACTTAAAGCAACTCTTGCATGCTCATGGCTTTTCTCCCTAAACCTTTGTTTATTGGACACAAGCTGATATTTGGAGCAGGCAAAAGCAGGCTCCAGCACTAGCAGGCTGACTGAGCTACCCTGGTTGCTTGTTAGGCATAACTTGGCAGCTGACCTACCTCAAATCAGCTGAGAGGCAACACAAGAGAGACAGGAATGGGGAGACAGCGAAACCAGTGATGCCAAAGCAGTGATAACCCCCCTGTGCTTGGCACGCCGGTGCTGTGTGATATCCTGAAGTATCTTCATACCACTGCTGGCCTACTGGCGACACCTCCAGTCACCCGGCTGCACAACTAACCTCTTATTTCTGGTCCTGGTAACAGCCATTGTGCTTGATGGTGTTGACTTACGAGGCTACACTGCATGGACACTGATGGACAACTTCGAGTGGGCAGTGGGCTTTGATGAGATGTTTGGGTTCTACCATGTGAATTTCACAGACCCTGACTTGCCGCGGCGCCCCAAGGCCTCTGCCAGGCATTACTCGCAGATCATAAACTGCAATGGGTTTCCAGACCCAGCAGCTGGCCCACATCCCTGTCTGGAACTGGAGCCTGAAGGTAAGCAACACAGCAGAAATTATGCTTTTCCTGGTTCGTATGTGCATCTGATTCCAATCCCAAGATTTCCATAATCTAAGGTCTCTACGACACCACCATTTTCTGCAATATTCTTTTTAAGGGCTCCAGTGGCGCACTGACTGATCATTGTCTTTGTTGTGACTGAAGACATTCACATGGAATTATGGCACTTTTGTATGCCAGACCAGAACAATGACTAAAATTTTGTGTGATAGCTCCTCAATACATGCAGCAAACCCAAGTTATTCCATTTCACTTTTCCCTGATTAACAAACTGCCCAAGATGTTTTCCAAACCACACGCATTCAGTATTCCCACACCATGTTTTCCAAACAATACTTTATGTCAGCCAATGTTTTGGGTAAGCCTTTGGAAATACTGATTCTTTTGTCATTTACATTTTCTGAACTAGAGGTGTGCACCGAACAGCAAGCACTGTTCGTGTGGGGTTTTAGGGATGACCGCAGCTGCTGGAGAACACTCACCACTCCTGGAGTCTTGGCAACTTGGCCACAGCTATGCCTTTACTCTGAGCTAGAGCTGTGTCAGTCACTGATCCACAGCATTATGGCCACTGCCACAGCACTGAGCACCCTGTAGAGGCAGGAAGTGGCCATGCACACACACGTGCATGAAGGAGCTCACCCAGGCTGTGTACTAACACTTTCTCATTGTTTTCCCATGGACAGTGACACCAACAGACGCCGCACCAGGGCCAGCTGACAGCGTGCGCTTCTTGGGATTAGATTTAACATCACATAGGGCAGAAATAGCACTGTATGTGCTTTTTGCTCTGTCGGGAGTTGGAGCATTGGCCTTGGCTCTTTTTACATATAGATATGGAAAGTTATCTAGAAGATCTCGTAAAAGATCCCACATGGAACTTAGTAAACTGTAAAGCTTCCACTTACTAAAGCGCTTCTTTTGTTTTTTATTGAAAGTCTATAGCACTAGGTAGTGCTTGTACTGCAGCAACTTTGTCATCTGCCCCAGAGATGGCTCCCCATCATTTTGTTGTTTGCTCACCACCTTTAAAATACAAAAATAAAATTAAGTGGCCCTAATACAATGCCTTCACTTTTGAACAGAGTGGGATACTTAATAAAATCTCCTTTAACTAGGAATGTGAAGCTGCACGGAACACCTGCAGTATTTATGTCTCTAACACAGAGATACACAGCACATGGTATGGGGGAGAGAAGGTGATGACCCTTCCTCCAAAATAGAAGCTTCCAGGCCCTTGTTTTGCAGCCCTCAGCTGACTGATTTTCCATTTTACCAGATAAAGACCCACCTTTTTGTTCCCTGTACCGTAGCCTTGACCCCAAACCCCACTTCAGATGTGTTTGTTTGATGAGATTTTAATACGAACAACTCCCAGGTAAGGTCATTTCAACTGGCACAAGAAGTTTGTCCACTCTATTTTCAATTTCAGTGTATGATCCTAACTGCTTGCTGTCCTTGTGACACAAGTACTTCTGAGGAACTTCACAAGGGAAGACAGTTATGTTTTCTGGAAAATAGTTTATTGAGTGCTTGGGAATTAAAAACTACAAGGTTTTGCTTGCAGTCGCAGAAGCAAGAAAAAAAAAGTTATACATAAATTAGTTATCTGATTTACTGCCTATAGTGCTTCTGAAACCCTCGCTTTAATCAGTCATTGCCTACCATGACCTTTATATTAATATCTGGCCCTTAAATTTATGTAGCAGAGTATTTATAGATTAAAAATTGCCTTTCTATGGCAGTAGGATAATGATTATGAAAGCTGATGGAAATTTTCATTCTTTTCAACTCCTTACTTCTTGGCCTCAGCTACACCTACTCATTTTTTCTGACTGAGGTGACTTTATTCCATACTCCACTGCAGGAATAAGAATGAAGTAACTCAGTCAGTTTAGTTGACTTAGATCAAATAAGGGGAGAGAGGAAAAATAACCCCAAATCAGACAGTGATTACCGCAATTGCTCAAAACTACATTTGTTGTGTAGAATTTCCATTCCAAGTATTGTTTTCATCTTCTCCATCGTCTTGAGTCCTCAGTCTATATATTTTTCCTTCTTTTTTGAAGTCTTCCCCCCGCTTTTCCAATACTCGTTTCCTGACTGCTTGCCTAGGGTACAAATGACAGTGAAGTCTGACAGTTTCACTGGTAGTAATTACACAAGAGAAGTGAATGCAGCAGACAAATCATGCACCCATCCTTCCCTCATCCCAAGTAATGGTTTTCTTCAGCCCTTTGGTTCCTTGGGAAGCAATGCTCAGGTGAAAATATGTCATTCAGCAGTCAGACAAACTGACAGAATCTCCTTTCCCCTGGAAAGTACCTGTCACTGAAGTGATAGGTGGCTGCTTCACATGAAACAGCCCAGCAGCTCTCCTGGTACAGGGGAGAGCTCATTGTCTAGGCAATTCCAAACCTGAACTGGCAAAATCAGCCTTCAGTTGCTTGAGTTTCTTGTATAACCATACCATAACAATTCAACATCCAATGTCAAATTTTTTATCTTCCAAACACTATCAGCTGAAGCAAAGCCCATGTTTGTCATTGCAGCTGAATTCCCTATTCATAAATGAATGCAAGGCAATGCTTTTTCTACTCTGTAATTGGAAATCAAAGCAAACAATAAGGAGCTTGCTTAACCACACACGTAAAAGCCAAGAAACCCTGGCCGGAGCTGCCATGCACTTTACCAGACACCAGGTTATCCCTTTTAAGCAGGTAGAAGGGTGGTGACCAGAAACTATAAGGAGAGGGCAGCGGTTAAGAGACATACAGTTTAGTGAGACATATACAGTTTAGTTCCCCACTGCAGTATGAGAACAATTCCAGCGAGCAGTTTGAGAAATAGCCACCTTTGACAGTTTTGATTACCTGCTTTGCTCAATGCTGCTGGATGCTGAAGGATTGGGATGGTCTGGCTGATGAGCTGACCTCACAGCAGACTGTGAAGGGGGTGGACTTGTAAACAGGAAGTTGCTAATAAATCTCCAAACCGCTAAGAGGGGATAAAGTATTGTGCCCAAGAACTTCCAGAGATCACCGCCTGATGCCTGAACCACAGAAGTAGCAGGTCTTCCCGCCTGGTCACCAACACATAAAGCAAGCTTGTCAGATATTAAAATCGTGTTCTTGTAGACAGAGTATTTAATCCATAACTTAGAAGCAGCTCAGCAGACACAAGAGAACTCCTTTGGCTACATATTAGACAAATATCTATGCCACTGCTTATCTGCTTCAGAAAAAGTCCTCCTCCAATTTAGTTCTGACAAAAATGAAAAGTAATTTTGCAATCTGTCTTAGACATGGAAAACACCAAAATTCAAGTCAGATATTATCATGGCCGACCATAAGCAAATATACATCTACAGTACTGCTGCTTGTAAGAAAATGAGAATCAAGCAAACCAAAGCCCAGCACCTACCGGCAGCAACACAACTGAAGCACTGGGTGCTAACTCTAGTTCCAGTAACGTCTTTCCATAATCTTCTTTGGTAAACTCCCTTCTGGGAAACATTGTTGCCAGTGAAAAACTGCCGTAAGCATTACCAACCGTCTGTGAAAATATAAAGAAACCTTTTTATTTATAACAGCTTGCTATCAAACAATTGCAGATCTGCCAGTTGAGTTACCTTGCCAAAAGCTGTATATCAAACTATCACTCATCTTCATATAGAGCAATGAAGGATTTTCCATATCCTCCTACCTTACTTACAATATGCTGCAGTGATACAAAGGCAGCTGGTGGCACGAGAGAAGACTGCTACCAAAACCCCCTTCAAATAAATAAAAAAGGGAAGCAGTAGATGACAATTCCACCATGATCAACAACTAGGTGATGCTACATCAAGTCGTAACCAGCATGTAGCTGAGAAAACAAAACACCAATTTACCTGGGCAGCAAACTGCCTTGCTTCTTCTAGCCGTGCTTCAGATGGGAACTGGTTAGTAAAGGAAGATCCATCTGGAAGGCGGAACTGAATCCTGGCTATTGCACTGCAGGACACGTATCGCAAACAGTCAGCAAATGAACAGTTAAAGACAAATGCTCCTGGGGCTTTAGCTTGGTAATACAGAAGTGTGGAAGAGAGGGACAGCCATCCTGCTTATGGCAGTGCAGATGGATTTTAAGTTGAAAACCACCTTCTTATATCTCACAATCCTCTGGTTCTTATCAGAGTCCACAGCCCATCACCATTCAAGCAAGATTATTTACAGTAATCTTGTTTGATTACTGTAAATGAGTAAGTTAACAAAATAAAAGCCATCTTTTTTTATGTAGTCTCTATTACTTTTGATCCTTTTTTTCAAGAGGTTGTACTTTGAGTGCACAGATGTTTAGGCTGGCTTGGTAAGTAATTCTGTACTCAACTAGCTATGGCCCAGCATTACTGTTTGGGTTTCAACAAAACCCGTGCTTGCTCCCTGCTCTGGGGCAGTACTAGACTCATAGTGGCTCCACAACTCCACGTAAGGTCTCTTCTAATAGGTTAGAATATTTCTTAAATCAGTAGTGTTGGGGAAAGCAGGAGACAACTCTGACACAAACAGCTGTGAATCCAAGCCAACTGTGCACACAGTCATGGTTGGCACCATGTGCCCCAGTGCAGTTCTGACATTGTCTCATCATTCTGTCCAGTCATCGTCTACCACATTCCCACCGTACCCAGTTTCCCACCAAGCCCCATTATACCTGGTGTTTACATCAAAGATCAGACAGAAAAAGCTCTTATCTAACTAAAATAACACACAAGGAAACTGGTTAGTGTTTCATAATTAGGGTTGAAGGATGAAAGTTATCAGAGAACAGAATATTCATGTAAACAGCTACAAACAAATAATATAAAAGCAAGTCAACTTTTTATGTCACTAGTTAAACAGTTCAACATGGCATCCACAAGAGATTAGAATATATATGAAATCTCCTAAAAGTTTAAGTTTCTTTACCTCTTTCCCCCAAAACATACACTTCAGTCTCTACAGCAACTCACCTTCGCTCCTTTTGAGATGCTTCTTTTCTGGCCTCTATTTCAGCCTGCCTAGCCTGAAGAGCTGCAGCTTTTGCAGCTTCTGCTTCTTCCTTTGATTTTGCAAAGCGAGCTGCTCTCTCAGCACGATCCTGTGAAAGGACCAAACAGAAACCTTAACTTTTACCAGAAATGGTTGTTTAAAATCATTAAAACAGAGAGCTATGAACTGTACTCAGCACTCAACTACACAGGCATACGCAGGCCATATGGAGAAAAGACAGTAGTGCTGCAAAGAATCATCCACTGCCAAACTCCACAATCTTGTGCAGTTAGCCAAGATGACACACTTTTCAATGACTCACTTTCCATTACTGGAGTATCTTCCCATGCAAGTTCAACAGACAGTGAGGATAAAGGAAGAAGTCTTATGACAAGTTACATAATTACAATTCTAAGTGTTCTAGGCCAAAACCTCAAAAAGAGGAGGGATTTAATTTACTACAAACCATTTACATCCATATATACATACACACATATATACAAACTTAGAAAATAATACTCCCCACCATTTTGAGATCAGTGTTCTTCTGCAGTGTTCCACCATTAAATATTCCCTGTGCTTCTGTTCTAGAACCATGCTTAAACTGTAATTATTTTTATGTTTAAATGATAATTCTCAAGGAACATGACAGAAAAGTTATGTTCATTCAGATGGATGAATATGAAAGCAGAAGTTTCATTTTATACATGGGAAATGCTACGTAAGTCTCAAACACATAAATGGTTATGATACAAAGCCACAGGACTGCAAATAGAATAATGGACAAATTTTCACTGAATGAGGAAAGATACTGGCTTAGGACACTGGTGGCCCTTGTGAGAGAGAGAAGCAGTAACAAGCTGTCCTCCAGAATGAAAAATTTACCATTGCAATCTGTTGTCTTATACGCTCTCTTGCAGCCTTGTCTTCTGCCTTTTCTCTGTTCCTTTCCTCTAACATACGTTTTGTCAACTCTTCTTCCTGTCGCCTTTTGTACTCCAACATTTCTTTACCAGTTTTTCTCCGTTCAATTTCTTTCTTAATTTCTTTCTGAATAAAAAACAGAGACATAAGAACTGGACTGCAAAATTGGCTCAGACAAGCGTTAAGATGAGACTGCACTACATTGTTTAAAAAGGAATTAAGCATTTATTCAAATAAGGGTATAAAAAAACAGCAAGTGGCTTTACACTTCTGTTTTACCTGTTCTTCTTCTTTCCTTTTCTCTTCTCGTCTTTCTTCAAGCTTTTTTGTTATTCTAGATTTAAGAATGAAGTGAAAATTCTTATAATTGCAGTATCTTATTAACATTTTAAAATGTTAGTAAAGCATTTGCAAACACAGAACAACAGAAAAGATGAAAATGAACATGGACTGTAACGCGGTGCTAATATCTAGTGCAACAGTAACGGTTCATTCACATGCCAGTGTACGATCCATAAAAAGATGAGGTGGTGATCACCAGACCACAACCTAGTTTCCAACTCTTAATAAGTTCCAAAGTATTCCTTCTGTCCTTTTCCACTCCATAAAAGAAGAATCTTACATATTCTTACTGTTGAACCAACTTGTAAGACATACAGTAAGCAAATACTACTTATGATCTGTGGTAACAGAAACACTAAATCTTTATCTCGTCTTAGCTATTTAAGCCATCTGGTTTCTTGTGCACATTGCTTCCTAAAATGGAAAGCAAGTAATATATACTGTTGACATAGTTGCACATGCATCTGTCTCATCTATCCAGAAAGGCCCCTTAGAATAAGGACTGACTTAAACTATAGCAATTTAAAACATATTTTAAGTCTGGGGAAAGGGCAGGGATGACCAAACAACATGAGAAGTCAGATATATCTATCAGAGAAATTTTGTTTGTATGGTAGCTGTTGTGCTTTTTTAAAAAGAAAATGGTAATTACCAGGGAGCTTTGCCTCTTTTTTCCCCTAAAAGAAATGCTGTAGATATATGCAAATATGGCATATTTTAAGATTAATGCAGATTTTAGAAGGGAATTTTGGTATTTATATTAAAAGACTCCATTTTCTTACCAGTTGTAAGTAAAAAATTATTGTCTAAATGCAAACTGAAATTAAGCATGAAAAGGTTTTAAAATAAGGATTATTTACACTGCTAAACCAATTTACTAAGTATATGCTACTGGTTTAGATAGGATATTACAAATAGTGTCAGTCTTACCGATGCTGAAAAACAAGTTTACACACAAGGTCTTAAAAAGTCTATTCAAAACCAATAAATTCAATGAACGAACTGTGTATAAAACTGGATGTTTCTGGTTGCTCTACTTTAAAATACTAGAACTAGCACTGCTCATCTGACCTCATTACTGTTCACTGATCATAAAAAGAATCTCAGAATAGGATTCTTCTGGCTTTTTCAATATCCTGGACTACAAGCAGTCATGAATTAGGCAAGAAAGAAAGAAGATATCTGTACACCTCTGTACAAAACATAGGTTAGCACTTTATTAAAGTGCTTTCAGTTCAATGTTCTCAGTCATTCAAATATTTGCAGCCAGCATACTGCCTGTATTAAAGTTACTTTAAAGGTGAACGTGTGTAGTTTTCCATATTACCTCTTTATTTCAGGAGTATGTGAAAAATTACAGTAATTTAAAAGATGGTTTTGTATCAACCCTAGTATTGTCACAGATGTCTAAAGAAAAATAGGGCCACATAAATGTTTGCTGGATCATAATAGAATAAGCACCTAAAATCCAAATACAATACATTAGGAAGTCTGCAAAAGAAGACTTACCTTTCTACTTTGAGTGCAAGATCGTTCACAGGCTGAGCATCACTCACTTGCTCATCTGAAGAATTAGTTGCTTCCTGGCTTGCTCGATCTGAATTTGCTCCATCTTCAAGTGATTTCCAAGAAAGTAATGTGCAAGAAGAGAAAAGAAGGTGTATTTCTTAACATAAACTATTAAGCAACTTTGATATCTCAAGGAGATAGGAGGTTCTGCTATTTAGACTTTCCAATTCCACTCAATATATTCCCTTCATATACTACCATAAAACAACTTAGGAAAACTATTTCGAATGCAAATTAGTTAGCATTTGGGTAAAAATACTAACCATTACCAGCAGAAGGTCTCATTGTCTCAGATGTAACAGACTCGGGGGAGTCACAAGACTCTGCTGCTCTGGATTGTGTGTTTTCTGGAGCACCATCAGATTGAGAGGAGGGACAGGGAGCAGATGACTGACTTCCATTTTCCAAAAGCTGCCCTTTTACTGTGTGCATCTAAGAAATTGGGGGAAAAACCCAACACTATGAAACTCTGATTGTTTTCCACTGATTCAAAGGCCAAGACTTAACTATTTTTAGAGAATTGGTCCTAGTTAAAACTAAAATTATCACTTATTGTTGAGTATGATGCAAGCATGCATTTAATATTTTTTCCTAATTTTAGTCTTACACTTGAAATCAAATTGATAAAATGACCTACATTTACATAATGTTACATAGCATAATTTTATAAATCCCCATTTCAAAATAGTACTTAAAACCCACATGTAAACTGAAAGAGTAATAGGTATGTCATTCCAGTTTAGAGTTCCTGACATGTTTCTTCAATGCTGTAGGTGTTACACAGATGATCTAAAACAATTTGTGAAACAAAACAACATAGCACTTCCACATGGTGCTTTCAAACCTCTTCAATTTCTGTACTGAATTTAAGTTTGCAGGTTTTTCCATTGGAAGGATATAGAACCAGTAATCTGTACTTCCCCAAAGCACATGTAAAGGGCCAGGGACATCTATCTGGAGCATTTGAGTACACCCAACTCAGTCTGAAAGATCCAGTCTGTTAGCAAGTGTTACCTGTTTAACTTTATGGATTCTTGTAACAAGCTCATCAACAGAAATGCTGCCAGCAATTACTTCCAAAGGGATTCCATTGTCTCCTATAAAAAAACTGGATGGAACGCACACTACAGGATCTGCACAGCAACAGTTAAGGGCAACAAACGACAAAACTTTATAAAGTGACTTTAAAAGGAAAAGCAAGAGTCCTTCCTACGGAAGCTTCTAGCCCAATATTTTATCTCCACCTGGTCACCAGTAGTCAGTACCAAGGGAGGAAGAAAAAAGGGTACTAACAAAACGGCTGGAAAACATTACATAAACTATTTGGTATTTCTTCTTTTCTTTATAGTGGTTTAAGCCAAAATATTTATCTCCAACACACATATATCCTACAACTGCTTATGTTGTGACTTGGAAGATTTTGGTTTAGTGTGAGACATCTTATGTAGACAACAATGAATACTTTACATCATTAAGAAAATCCAGTTAAGATACGGAATTCCCTTTCTCAACATCATACAGGATTCCTGAGCTATATGCAGCAACCTACTTAAGGTAGGCAGACATTCACCTAACTTCATACCTGTGTACCTGATAGAACTCAGCCCCCTACTTGTTCTTCCTCTTCTTTAATTCTGAACTCCAGCTAATAATTGATACATTGCTAGTTTTCTAATGCTGATTAGTAATACCAAAGGGTTAATTTGTTTACATAAAGCTTTGTGTAATCTTCTATTTGGAGAATTACACAGCATTAACATTAAAAAACCCCTAACTTGTTCGCTTTCTCTAAGAACTGACAGGAAGCTGAATGCAGAGATGGTATCTTTTAACTACAAGGTTTATTGCGTATTTTTGTGCTGTAAGAAGTGGTTTTAATATCATTGCTTGTAAACACTTGTCTCAAGAACAGTATTAACTTGTAAAGAGCAATTATCTGTAATCATAATGTAGCATCTAAACTGATCTCAAAGGATACAAATTTGAGAAAACTGCAGGCATGCTTCACTGTTCAAAAGAAAAGATTCATTTATGAGGAGCAATCACTTCACAACAACTTCAGATTAAGTCTTTCATCATAAAAATAACTGTCCTACTACCACACACAAAACTATTTAAATACTTGAGAGAACACTAAAACCAAATTTGCATTGCATCTTCTCATTAACATTTTGCATAAGTGTTCACATGGTGACAATCCCTGGTTATCACAGTTGACTACATAAGATTTAGGGAAACAGTGCTAAGAAGCAATTCAGGAAAAAATATCTGGTCTGTGGAGTGCAAATAATATAGTAAGTCTAATAAAACGTCTGTAGAGCATTTCAAAGTAATATAATTTTTGGAAATGTCAATGCATTTTCTGCACATGGACTGGAACGCTTAAATGTAGCAAAAATAGCTCAGTAATTTACCTAGAAACTTCCATGCTTCTCTATTCTATGTGTTACAATAGAGACAAACACATTTCCTCTAGGGCTTTACAGATTTTTCTCTTTCCGAATTCATGGGAGTTTTAAAATCCATTATGTAACTTGGCAAATCAGGATCTGCCTCAAGAGCACTCACATTTTTATTCTAGCTTTTTTACGTAACTTTTGTGTCTCTTCCTGTCGCAAAAGGACAACCTCAAGCATTCTTCTACTGGCACTGAGATACAGTCCAACATACACAATGAATGTTCTGCAGAACACAACAGTAAATTTTCAAATTTGGAGTTTTCTCAGGTTCTTGTGGCTCCAGGAATACTGAATTCACTTACGTTCTAGAATCTGTTATTTAGACTACCTTCAAATGACCTGAGGACTTCAAAGGCCTCTTACTCCCATCATCATCAATGAAAGACTGTGCAAGAGACAGAATTAGGATAGGATCAAACCTTTTGGTGTCAATTTTAATAGCAACAAAACCATCTGAGGCAGCTTCAGTCACCTTCTCATCTTCCCACCTTGCAGCCATCTCAGTAGACTGTTCATCCTCACCTGCAAGATACAGCACACATGTGAAGCTAAGCCCACCACAAATTACTGGTTTTGGTCTGATCTTAGCTTTGCTTGAACTGCTTGAAATCACCTCTGAAAGACAATTATTTTCAAATCAGTTGGTTGGGGTTTTTTTTATATAACCTGGAGCAAATTCACTCCAGCTGATTCACCTCACTAGCAGGCCCAAACCCTAAAACACCAAAAATCCTTCCAAGCCAGCAAGCATGGAGCTTTTGCAGTAATTCAACTACATGGCGAGCTGGTCCAAGGGAGCAGAAGCAACTGGACCACACTGATAGAACAGCAACAGAGGAACTGGAGGTGATGGCAAGTCCAAAGATTAGCTTGACTGCATCACCTCATTGCACAACTATCAAAGGACCTCATTTTCATGTTACAGGGAGTATGTGTATGCTTTAGTGTTTTGCTTCACATTACTCTCATAATATTCAAGGAGATCCCATAGCAGAGGGAACCATTGCTTCTCCCCGGAATTAAGCTGCCCTGCTAACATGCTAAAACTATCCACTGCTTACCTCTCATTATAGATTTAATTACAGCTGCTAATAGGTAAAACTATATTTCTTGCTCCTTGTAAATGCATAATTCAGCACAAGGTTTTACAGTTTAATGGTGTTTAAAAAAAAACCCCAAACAATAAACCCAAACAATCAAATCACAAACCAAATCCATTTATTTGCAGGATTATTTGTAACTTGGCTTTGTATTCCAGTTCCTAACATGAACAGTAGCAGTTGGAGAGGTAGGAAAAGGACAGAGGAGCACAGAGGATCAAGAATAACAGAAAAAGAGGAAGTACTCAAGAAAGGAAAGCTGGAAAGGTGCTCTAAGGCCACAGATTCAGAAGTGTTATTTCAATCAGATGAAACACATCAATCATATGTTTATCTTTCAAAGCACCAGTTTAGTAAGGATGTGGGTTAGTGAATATTCTGATGATTAACCATCTTGTGACAGTAAACTGGCCTGCAACCCCTAGTTTGTCTTCAATCTGTATTAATTCCTAGCAGCTTGGAATGAACTGTACTCTTGAACAAGAATGTGAGTCACAAGTACAGAAGTATAGTAGTCCATTATTCCATTACAACAAACCACTTGTTTGTTTCATCACAGTTGCTATTTCGCACAGTATGTTTCTCTTGTTACAGACCAGGAGCCACACATGGAGTCCCCTGGTGAAGCACTGCTGCCTTAAGGCCACAACTGGCCAAACTGCTCCTCAGACAGACGTGTATCAGAAATACACCAGAGTTCTGGAAAAGTGCTTTACAACCATAAGTATTAATTTTCCCTAGAAGTACTGGAGCAAGTAAGAAATTATTGATCTCTACTACTACTATTCTAATAAGTAAGTAAATATTTAGGATATTTTATGTAGGAACCTTTGCTCCACCTTCAAGTACAATGCTTCCAACTGTGGTCAAGGGATGCAGCTGTTCTGCCAAGCATGGTTGGGCCTCCTCCACTGTTTCCACATGCTCACAGACAGCTGCTTCACTACACATGTTTTCAAGAGAACATGTGCTCATCTGATTAGGCTACTAAAAATATCTAAATACCTGGTGAACACTAACTTCTCCATACAAACAACTGCTGTAAAAGAATGCTGGAAAACACAAACAGTTCAGAGGCTGTTCACAGTACAGTCAGAGATATGTGATCCATGAATGAAAATGCTGATCACATTTTATAAAGCTCTGTGCCATGAAGCAGTTTAACATCGTGACTGCCCACAGAATACTTGCTTATTCTCATACACCTTTTTGTTTTGATAACCCTTTCTCATTTGGGGGTTAAGATTCATTTATTACAGTTTTGTAGTAGTAATTGTATCCTGAAATGACCACTGCCAGGTTACAGGAAAAGCAGCAGAACAGTCAAGAGGTCAAGCTGAACAGAACCTGACATAATTCATAATTCTGCTAAACACTGAGTGATCACAACTGCCTCAGAATTCGAGTTCCCAAGATTTCTCAAACAAAAGCATTGCTTTAGCGGAAAGACCTGTACACAATTTGCAGTCATACTTGCTTATCTCTTAAATTGGGTTAGGTAAATTTAGATATCCCATGAATTCAGCAGGATCTTTAATACACTTACACAACTGCATCACCAGAATATGCCGTGAAGGTTTTAAAAACAGAACTAAAAAAATGTTAGGATTATAGCTGCAAACAAATTGTTAAAGAAAAAACCTGGTTGAACAACATGCAATTGTAGTCCACCTCGTTGTTAAGATAAATAGCCACATTATTCCTTGCTTGACTGGAAAATATTCTAGGATCAGAAAAATAACCCAGGTTTTAATTTCCTAATGTTTGTTTAGACAAGTGCAGCGAAGAGGGACAAGCAGATGGTAGTAGAAACCGAACATTATTCAATAATTTGTCAAGGCTGTATCTAAGAGCTGTCCTCCACTGTGGCCACCCTCAAATTACAGTTCATTTACATTTTCTGTTTCTCTCACTGTTTTTTTAATTAATTTATTGTCCCCATATACATTACTGCACAAAGTGTACAAAACAAAACAGAAACACTGAGCACTTCCAGAAGCATGCTTTCCTGCTCAGAAAGCTGCCTTCAAATGCTTGTCTCCAGTGTCTGTGGGCAAGTGTGTAGTGCAGGGACTGAAAGTTACCATCACTGCCAACTGTGCGGTTTTAAACATGGATCTACCCAAACAACAAACCCCATCACTGCTGGCATAAAAATAGACTCTTCTTTCAGCACTCGACATCCCTCAGACACACCTGCTTCCACACATGGCGAGAAAGCGTGTTCTTGGGCTTCCCAGTTCCCTTTCCCGGCAGGCATACCAGAACTGCTTGGCAACCAGCTCCATCGCAGCTCAGCTGCCCTGACCCCACTGTTCCTAGGGTGGACCAGAACTTGACAGAACTCTCCAACTCTTTCATTTGGGAGATATGGCCACGCAAAGTAACACTCTCCCTTTTCCAGAGCTCATAAGATCAAACAAAACAAAACAAATCCTTACAGCACACTACATCATCAAAACTAGGTTACATTCCTCCAACCATAAATATATCTCTGCTCTATATATCTACATATTCCTACAGCCACCTAGTCAACATCAACATCTAAAAGAAAAGGATGGTTTTGTGTACAGTACTAGTTTCATAAAAGATACTGGAAATAAGTTATGAAGCGCAATTCTCAATCCCTGAAATGTATGTATCAAGTTCAAAATACTCATAGGTACTGAATTACTACTAAAAAAATCTTTGTGGTGGGGTGACTCTGGCTGGATTCCTGGTGCTCACCAAAGCTGCTCTACCACTGCCCTCCTCAGCTGGACACGGGAGAGAAGATACAACAAAAGGCTGTGGATTGAGATAAGTACAATGAGAGATCACTCACCAGTTACCATCGCAGGCAAAACAAACTAGGCTTGAGGAAATTATTTCATTTATTACCAACCAAATCAGAGCAGGTAATGAGAAATAAAACCCAAATCTTAAACCACCTTCCCCCCACCTCTCCCTTCTTCACTCCTGATTTTCTCCACCTCCTCCCCTCTCAGTGGTGCAGGGAGACAGGGAATGGGGCTTGTGGTCAGTTCACCACAAATTCTCTCTGCTGCTCCTTCCTCCTCAGGGGACATCTCCTCACACTCTTCCCCTGCTCCAGCGTGGGGTCCCTCCCACAGCACACAGTCCTCCATGGACTCCTACAATGTGCGTCCTTCCCACAGGCTGCAGTTGTTAATGAACTGCTCCAGCGTGGGTCCCTTCCATGGGGTGCATCCTTCAGGAACAGAATGCTCCAGCGTGGGTCCCCCGGAAGTTTCTTGTTTACCACATGGCTTTCCATTTAATTTACACAACATGCTACTATCATTTTATCATAGACTATGAAGGCAGAGAGCTAAGAGGTAGACACTATAGACAAACACACTAACGCATGCTTATTAAAAAGAAAAATAAAATTAAAAAAATCCAGTGGCAAAAGGCTTTCACACCACAGCACCCACCCGCCATCATGATTCATGAGCTTTAAACAGCTGTCTTAAAGCCTGCACACACCACTCCATCCTGCACACCATCAGCATGTTGTGGGCTGAGATGATCTTGATTTCCAGTGCTTACTATCCATCAAAAAATACAATTCTCCAAGTATAAAGAAAGTTGTGTCAACAAAAGGACTTAACTGAACTTTACTTTCCTGTCCACATCCCTTTGTTTGGGAGTTTGGAAGCGAACTTTTCTTTGAAGCCAAGTGAATCCACGGTCCAATAATTCCTCAGGGAAAAACACCAGCCACACGTTTAGTGTAGGGGTTTTTTCATGAGATATCTAAAAAACTTCGAGCCACGAGCACTTAAGGCAATAGTAAGAACCCAAGAACATACACACGCAGGTACACAGAAACAAGAAAGTTAAAAAGACCGTCTAATGTCCCCCCTTCCCTATCCTTATTTTTCCAGACAGAAAGGCAACATACACAATGTGAGTTTCTATAGTTTTCAAATACCATTCATTAACAAAACAAACGCTATAAATGAACCAAAAGAAAAAGGACACGCTGCACAAACAGCTCAGTAAGTTCCAGCAGTAAGAGCTGAACGCAGGCTTATGCAAGGGTATAACGAAGGGAAAAGCGAAACACGGGAGCAACTAATTCCACTGCCCTAGAGCGGTGCGTGAAGCCACAATATGCCCCAACGGCACGGCTAGACAAGTAGCTGGGGCACCTCCACGGCGGGCCAGGCACCGCCGGGCCGGGCAGCAGGGCTCGTCCTGACACAGCAGAAA
>NW_009912964.1:0-15423 GCF_000696875.1 Nestor notabilis | reverse complement strand
GATCCCTGGTCCACACAGGCAGCAGCCGCTTCCCTTTACCTCCTCTTTGGAAAAGCCCGTACGGGAAAGCAGCCCATTTCAGGAAGGTGTTGGCGTTTTGATTGCCTTGTCCCGGTGCGTGACTACCGCTTGTGTAAAATCCCCGCGGAGGAGAAGCTGGGAATTGTCGTGGCCAGGACGGTGACTGTCACGATAGGGAGGCAGTGAGTGCTGAGAGCCTGTTGCGACCGAGCAGCCACGTCGGGACCTGCAGTGTCCCTGGTCGTCATCCACATCCCCATTCCCGGACGCCACGCTGTACTCCACTTGGGGAGCCCTGGGGACCCTGAAAGAGAAGTGGATCCAAAGGGACCCATTTGGGCCACCCAGCTGGAGGCCAGGGCAGTCCCTGAGCTACAGACATGTGAAGCTGTGTCTGAGCTTTGCTTCTGCTGGAAGAGGGGGTAATATCACCCACTTTGCAAAGGGAGGTTTTGTTTTGTAGGGCTGCTGGCATCAGGGATTGGCTTCTGTGTTAAGAGATAAAGCAAGGCTTTAAAGCAAGAAAGCAGCACGCGTGATGTGGTGCACCAGATACACCTGTGTGAAAGCAGATGGCAAAGTGGTAAGTCCTGCGTGAGTGTTGAGATGGACTGATAATGGTGCCTCTTCGAGCAAACAAAATACAACACAAAACACAAACCTGACAACAAACAAACAAAATACCCCTCTTGTGCTCTCTGAGGTAAGTTGATTTGCAGCTCAGTTGGTTTCTGTTGAGGAAGTAAAAAGTCACACAGAGAGAGAATAGTGTTGCTAGAGCAGATGAGTGTGAGCCTTGTGAATTTTACAGTGGCTGTCCTGGGTTCAGTTGATATCAAAGACGTTTGTAAAAGAAGATGCTGTGTCATAAAATTATGTGTGAGTGCAATCCAAATACTGCTGGCAGCATGTTTGGTATAAACAGTATCCAAAAAAAAGTTCAAAACAATATCAGAAATAGACTAAAAAGAGTCCGGGGTCTCTACTGCTTCAGTTCAAGCTCTCACTTGAATGGAGAAGGTGAAATTGTGTCTGTCCAGAGCATCCTGGGGCACTGAACACACACACTGAGTTGGACTTTACAAGGTTGTGCTTAGAAACCATTGAGTAGGGATGACTTCTCCCCAGTAATGAACTGGCTGTCTATGGGTCTTCTCCAGCCATTAACTAGACTGTGATAGGGGCTTGGTGGGCTGATGAAGGGCAGATTTCTGTCTGGCATGCATGAAAGAGTAGGCAAATGGGGATGAAGAGAGTGTATAGCATGGATCAATGAGAGGGACTGGGGAGATAACTGGGAGGTGCTGTTAGTCTAATACTTATAGGACTTTTGGGAGACGAGCAGGCTTAGTTTGGTCTGTTTCAGGGGCTGATGTCTGAAGGAGCAAGGGATATCGCGATTGAAGTGGGATATTGTGAATATTTAGCTGGCATGTCCACCCTGCTCATGAGAGAGATCTTAGCTAAGTCACAGATGAGTGCTGGTAAAGCTCTGACACTGCCACACCTCATTGTTGTGTTGAATCTTTGGTGGCATCATCACAATTATAATGAAGATGTTTCCAGCACTTCATAGACTTCCATGGAGTGGTAGCATGCTGTGCACAGGCAAAAAGCCCTGTGGTCTCCCTGGGGACTTGTCAGTCTTCACACATAAGAAGAAATATGGACAGAGAAAGATGCTGCACTGGGAAAGAGGAGGGTTGACTATCTGGAATATGATTGGAATATATATATTTGTTCCCAGGAGAAAGGCAGAGGAGTTAACATTGGAAGGTCAGGCATGTCTCAAAGGGCATTTCAGAAGGTAACTTATGAGGTTCTGTGGGAGTGTCCCTTGTTCCCCAGTATCGAGTTCTTAAACAGTTTTATCAACGAGGTTTTTTCTTAGGGCATAACTGCACAGGCGATGGGCTTGGGAGAGAAAAACAGCTGAGCATAGCTGGGATTTCAGGCATAAGTTTTCAAGCATCTCTTAAAACATGTTTTTCTCATAGATATAAGGGCAGAGACCATGGGAGTCCAAGTCCCGTCAACTAGGCTGAGATTCCTCAGCGCCTGAGTCATTTATGAAGCAAGGCTGGATGTATTGGCCCCTTTCAGAGCTGTGCATTGAGGAATCAGAGCCAGGATCTTCAGCCTCCAGCCTGATGGCTCAGCAGACAGGAGAGCCCTTGTTCAGACAGGTTGAAATGTCCCAAACCAGGGTGATGACTAGAAAAGCAGTTCTGCACTTTGTAGAAAATGAGAAAAGGACATTATATAGGAAGAACATTGGAGGTTTCTCAGATGTTTAAAGTGAAGGAGTGGATAGTGTGTGGATTAGAAATCTAAGACAAAGAAAAGAGGGTAAATGCAAACCTGAAGACTTTAGTGGTGCTGGTAAGTAGCAGGGCGAACAGCAAAGAATAGTATTGCTTTTCATCACATCAGCTAGCAGGTATCGACACTTCCATTTGATGTGATGGCAGTCTTGGCATACAAACACCAGCTTTTCGGCTTTAGTGGGTGGCAGGGAGGAGAAAGATGTTCAAAGATGATTTTATATAGGCACCACCTCCTTTGTGAACATTGATTTCACTGGGTAGTCAGTGATAACGACCCAAGTTCAGGGCTGCCTCAGGCTGTGTGGAAAGTGGTTTAAGAACCATAATGTGCGGTTTTTCCTTCTCCTTTTTATAAGATTTATCAGCACAGATGTGAGGCCAAGAATTTCATTTGTAAAATGTTTGGATTTGGTGGCAGGAAAAAATGATTACATTTCTTTGGGCTCTTCCAGGCGAAACCACATTCTGACCAAAAGTGAACCAAAAAACCCAATAAAAAAGAAAAAAGCTATGGACGGATTTATTAATTTATCTGTTTTCTTTGCTGGCAGCTCATAGTTTAATGCTAAAGCTTCCAGACACCTTTATTCTTGCCTGTAAAAATCCCATGTCTCTCCAGCAGAGGTGAGCTGAGGTTTATCTATTGAGTGCTTCTTAAAGAAGGCTGCAGGCTCACAACATGGATGATGATACATAGACAATCTTAGGCAATATAGGTTCAAAGTTGATGTGTCTTGTCCCTCTAACTGCCCCATCTTGACAGCATCTGGCTTGATATACTTCTCTTTAGAAAGGCTCCTGTCCTACACTTCCATTGTAGCATGTCAATTACAATTGCTCTGGTTATGGCACCTGAAGATTCAGCTATACAACCAACCGTGGCTTAAAACTGGTAGACATGATCCCCATGGGTATGGCTGCATCATATATGGGGCTTTCCCAAAGCTGATCTTTCATTTGTCAGCCCCCCCTCACAAATCCACTTGCAGAATGAAATCATTGCCAAAGCAACATCCTGAAGGTAGCATGAAATGTGCTTCACATGGATCAGAGCTCCGGACCCAAGTCTGTCTCTGATGAAGATGCCTCCTAAATACACACACACAGAGTTTTTGCTGAGAGTAGCTTCTTCATACCTTCTCCTATCAGTGTCTGTATTTGCCACTGGCTGCCAGTGTGCAACAGCTTCTTTGCCAACATTAACCAAGCTGGGGACAAGAACCAGCTTCCTCATCCCCTCACATTTGTGGCACTGCCTGTTTGTGTCCCCTGTGCAGGTCCTGTCCCATTTCACAATGCAGCAGTCCTACTGCAGTGTGAGTGCTTTGCTAGTGGGGCTTCTCCAGGGAAGGGCATTACTTCAAAATGATAGCTGTGGGTTTTGGCAAAAGGATGAGATTAACATGATGCTACCAGGTGTCTGTCTGTAGGAAGACTTGTCAGTGTAGTGATAGGACAAGGGGTGATGGGTTTAAACTAAAACAGGGGAAGTTCAGGTTGGATAGAAGGAAGAAGTTCTTTACAGTGAGGGTGGTGAGGCACTGGAATGGGCTGCCCAAGGAAGCTGTGAATGATCCATCCTCTGGCCAGGTGGGACAGAGCCTTGGGCAACATGGTTTAGTGTGAGGTGTCCCTGCCCATGGCAGGGGGTTGGAACTGGATGATCTTAAGATCCTTTCCAATCCAAACCATTCTATGATTCTATGATTCCATCTTCTCCTGCCTTCCCCAGGTGCCATGGAAAGGCACTGGTCAGAAAGATCAGAAGTCTTCCACAGCCACATGGAACTTCTTTCTTCAGAAGCTCTAGGCTCTCATATTGAGCTATTAAGAGTTGCTTTAGCATCTTGCCAGTGCTCAGCTTACTGAGAACTGCTCTTTTTGGATGGCCTCAGTGTCCCAGAGGGGTCTTGAGCATTCCTGTCTGGACAGCTCTGGCTCTCACGCACAAGTGGAAATGAAGCTTTAGTATTATGTATGTGGACATTGGCAGCTGTGGCCTGGCAAAAGCTGAACGCCCACAGCTTCAGCTGAGGATACATGTGAGTATCAAACCTGACAGTGTCTCATGTTGTGGACTAGAAAGCAGGGTAAGATTTCCTCAGCCTTTCAAATTTGTCACCAGGAGGTGCAGGTCAGCACCCTGCATTAGTATTCCCCTTGACTCCCTCTTTGCTTTCTTGTATCTCAACCATCCTCGTTCTTAGTGTCCTTATGTTAAAAGCAGGATTTTCTGTCTCTCTTAGAGAAACTTTGACTAAGAGCTGTCAGCTCGGCAGTGATGGGCCTAAGCAAAGTCTACCCATTTGTTCTTTTTCTGTGTTCTGATGTCCACCAAACATCCAGACCCAGTTTCTTGCACTGGGCTTACAGCACCCAATTTCTCCATCACTCCCCCTTCCAAGTTTTGTCCCACCCAGGGTTTGCTGCATCCTGAGATGAGTTATCTTCAGCCTCCCATTGCTGCAGGTTGGCAGCTCTGTGCAGATGTTCTCCAGCACTGCTCTGGGTTTCCCAGCTCTGGGTGAGGATCACTTTGTTCTCCTGCACCCTGATGGTCTCCCAGCCCATTGTTATTTAATGTATTCATACTGAAACCTTATGTGTTTCACTTTTAGCTGCTGTTTATTCTGGTGTCCTGGGTGAAGCTTCTGGAGTCCTCTTAGTGCCTTATGCCTTCCAATAGACTGTTGCGGGGCTTTGACTTGCATCCTTGCATCTGGGCTAGATGTGGGAAAGAAGAAGGGAGAAAAGCCATTTTTACCTCTGGGGTGCCAAGAGCTGGCTCTGCTCTACAAGTGATTCCTCTTGTGAATGGGGAAGGAAGGGAGAGCCTTTAGGCTGAAACAGCTGTGGAAGAAGATAACACCTAAGCTAAGCTTTATGCAGCACAACCTGAATAAAGATTTTCTAATACTTGGGTTGGTAATGCATTCCAGGACTGTGTGGTCATCTCTGTGTTCCTCTTCTCTTTCCCAACAGCTCCCACGTTGTTCTTCTGTTTTATTAGTCTGGGTCTGTCATTCTACTTAACCTATAAAGCAAATGAGAGATGAGCAAGCTGAAAGCCCAAGTTTCATGAACTCCAGGATGCCAAGCAATGAGCCCAAAGGGAAACCTGAGAGGCATTTGCAGAAATAATTGTGGGCTCATGCCTCATCTGTGGAGGGTTGTGAGTCACTTGGATCCCAATGTTACTGGACATGTGCACAGTTAGGTCTTTGCTGCTATGAAGCAATTCCAGCCCTGTGAGAGGATCTTCTCCTAAGAGCTTGCCTTGCAGATTGGGAATGAGTTATAAGAAAAAGCACTTTGCTCTTGGTGATGGGGCGGCATGGCAAGATCATTTGGTCCAGCATCTCACTGGCACTCAGATGAACAGAACTCACAATACCCATAACACTTTGGCTTCTTTTGCACCTTTTTCTTAGAGCTGAAACTAACTCCTTCTACTCAGCTTAAGGTAATCCTGTCCTTTCCCTTCCTACTGAAGTAATCCCCAGTGAAAGGCTTCCAGGTGAATATGAAGCACTGGTTTTATTATTACATCTCCAGCTTGCAACTGTCTAGCTTGACTGAGTTAGTAGCTATATTAAGTTTAGAAACATGGAAATGTTATATGTAGCATCTGTATATAATGGAAAGAACACAGTAAAGGCAGTAGTAGCAAGCAACTTTGTCATTCTGTACAACACCTAAACCAAAACTTGCTACATGCCAACAGGAACAGTGCAAACCACAAAGAATTCACAACTTCAACCAGAATTGCTCTGATACTCTGTTTGTTTGGTTGTTCATTATTTTAGATTTAGATTTTGTGTTAGAGGGTAACAAATTTTTAGCAGTTGCACTTTCCCCTTGCTAGAATTATGAATGAAACTCAAGCTTTAATTTCGGAGGGGTTTAACATTTTTGATTCCTGTCCATGCTCTACCAGCTTCCCAGGCTGCCATCCTGCTTTGTCTTTTGATGTTATGTTGCTGAAGCTTTGTTAGTAACAGGAGACAGCAAGATGAGTGGGGAATAGTTGCTTTCTCTTGCTGAAGTTTCCACATCTCCATATACTTATGCTTGGCCTGTGAAAGGAAGATTATAGAGAAAAGAAGGGAGCATGGCTTTGCTGAAACCCAGTTTGATGTCTTTTGGGGTCAACACTAATCACCTGAAGCAGTGGTTCTGATGAACTTTAATTTCACAAAGAGGCCACCCTTCTTGCACTGGGCAGACAAGAGCGCTCTGCAGAGGGACTTCCCATCACTATCTTAAAGCATCTCCTGATAATCCTCTAAACGCTTCTGTCTTTGTCCCTGCCATGCCTGATAAATGCTGTCCTTTGCATTCTTGTATTTGTGGTGCAAGAAGTCATTCTCCATCTGTATTTTTTGGATTTGTGAGTCTCCTTTCTGTTTTTTTTTTAAGCCCACCAGTATATTCCTGGATGTGTCTGACGACCAAGCAGCTATAGCTCACACTTATCACCAGCTTCTATCTGCTGTGACAAAAGGAACTTGCTGTATCTGGGATGATAAGAAGGCAGACATTGAAATCCATATGGGGGGAATTAAGTGCTCCTCCAAGCGGCTGGCACATGCACTTGGCTGCCTGCAGGCTCCCAATTCCCTGGGTTTGGAATAGCAGCTGGGTCATTTCAGCTGTTTAGCAAGGAAGGACCAAACCACAGAAGCTGCAGCCAGTGCTGTGAATCTGCAAGTGGATTACACTATAAAACTCTTCGGTTACATTTTTATGAGAAAGAAAAAAAAGGTGGGAAATTAGGAAAATATCCATGTTCCATTAAGTAGTTTGGCCATTCAGCAGGTGATCTATTTATAAGCACTGCTGGCAATGTTTCCTGTTGGATCTTGCTCTGGGAGCACTAGGTCATACCCACAACATCTGTGTGTGGGCTGATATACGTTGGTGTGGGAGAATGAGGGCAAATTCACTCGGCTTCTTTCTGTGAGTTTTCCTTTCACATCTGACCCTATGCATTGTCGTTGCTGTAGTTTAACATATAGTGACATCCTCTTAGTTAGCACTGCAGTTCATTTATGGGGATCATTCACTATTCATTTTCACTGTTTTACTAGAGTGCCAAGGGTACATTTTTAATACTACATTTAATTGCACATTTCTATGAGGCATGACCCTCCATGGGCCTGTCAAAGGGGTCAGAGAAGCTTCAAGCTGACGTCAAGGAGAAGGTCGATTCGGGAGATCAATTGATTTGTGAAGATTTTATATCAAACCTGTACCGAGCTTCCTCACCGGGGTTCCCCAAATAAGTGGTGTGATCATGCTCATGCAGGCTGGTGAATTCCTTGCCCACCAAAGCTGCCCAGGTGTGGGTGAGCTCCTGAGCCTATGGTGGAACAATGCATTACGTGCCTGGTTTCAGGCTCAGATATGACACTTCTGCTTCTTTTAGATGATAAGCTTAATTTTGTGTGGTTTACATACATACATATAATACATACATGTGTATGCTCCCCCCCTTTGTTTTTTCCATACATATCATATAGGCTGTCTGTGCTTGAGGAGATGTTTGTGCCATAATTTTGACTGTGCCCCCCCCCTACTCCCAGCTATATTAAAATACTTTCTAGAATATCATCTGGGAGGCTGGACTGTTTGATTAGAGGAGTAAATGGGTATTATGGGAATACAGTTGAGAACCCTTCACAAACTCTGTATTCTCGATGATTGTACCGTTTTATAGAGGAATAATTAATCACATTTATCTCATTCCCATGTGACCATATGACCACGAAGGTGTTGATCCTCATTTTATTGTTCACCCTGTAACATACAGGGAATCTTGCTGACAAAACTCCCTCTACGGCAGGATCGGTGCGGATATAAATATTTTGGCTTAACACCTCCCTCCCCATACGCTTCCCAAATGTGTTTTTTCTGGCACAAATCGTGTCTGTGCATCAGCCTTGCCCCAGGGGATGGTCGGCAGAAGCAGGGTGCTATGCAGGGCTGCTGGGGAGCATCACCGCAGCCTTGTCATTTGTGCATCAACACTGCCCTCGCGTGTTGGGCACTTGGGAGGCCAAACCTGTACCTCGTTTGCTCCCGCTTGCACTGCTATGGGTTGGAGGCAGCCAGCACCAGCTATTCGGAGACAAGCCAGATTGGTGGTACCCATATAATTGGAAATTCATCTTTATCCTCCTGGAGACAAAACGTAGCTGGTGTCCTCCCCGATGTATGAGAGCAGCAGTGTTAACTGTTTAAGGGCTGCGATGTTGCCACTTTCCAGCTTGGGGGCTGTTTAGGGTTGGGAAGTGGTGGTGTTTGTATGGTGGGGTTTTGGGAGGCATGATGAATATGAAGTATAAGCAACTTTCTCCTTGTGACCTGACAAAGTGCTTCAGTGCAGGGTGTGGGACTCCCCATGTCAGTGTGTTGTGGTGGAGCTGCAGCAATACCTGGCCTGAGGAAGGGGTTTTGGTTGGTTGGTTTGTTTTATTTGATGCCATTTGTGGTGTCTGGATCAGAAATGGGGATCTTGTCACCTGGCTGGTTTAGACCTGGGACCAACCAGGTATCATAGCTGCATGCAAGCAAGAATGAATCATGCATGAAGGACCCACCTCATCACTTTGCACAGATGCATCAAGTTATAAACTGCTGATCACCACTGATTTAATGTATTTGAAGGTGTTGGAGAGGTGAAGGAGTCATGTCCTTTTGCAAGCATCAGGTGCATGTGATGATTGAAAGTAGAAACACGAAGCCACTGACTTTGCTGAGCTGACAGCATCTGAGAGTCAGCTTAGTGGAATTTTGCATCCAGTAAGAACTAAACAACTTAGTTTATTAGCTGTGTGTAGGAGGAGGGATCATGGTATAGTTACAGTGTAGGAACAAGAAATCTAAGTGCTATTTTTGGCTCTCCCACAGACATCCTGTCTGCCTTTGGGACAGTCACTTCATCTCTTGGGCCCCAAACTGAAATAGGGTTATTCAGTAATTTCATCCTCATGAAAAGTGCTGCTTTCCACCATGAGCAAACCCTCCTAGGAACAGAATGTGACATGCTCTGCTTGCTTGTGAAATGCCATGTATGCATTCCCACCAGGAGAGCTGATACCTCCGAGTATATCAGCCTTCACATTTACTGCTTGCACTAATTATTTTAAGGTTCATTCTCTGGCATCTTTTTTACCAAAGCCCTGAATTTCAGTTCTGTTTCCACTGACTTCAGGGGCAGGAGGATTAATTCTCCGGCACGATACATAGTTTTCCTATACTAATAACTTCACTCCTATTTTATTCAAGAATTCGGAGGTGTTCTCATTTCCTTGCTTGCAGTTTCCACTCTTTAATTTGAAAGCAATGGTTTTGTCCCCAATATCTTGTAAAATCAAGAGAAAATCTACAGACTTCTCTGTTTTTCCATCCTCCCCATGTGTCAGCTTTTGTTGGAGGTGGGAGAGAAGGTACAGATGCTTTTGAGACCTTTCTGAGCGGCAAGCATGTTTGGAATAATGCTTGTAGTATTGACCCTAGCTTGACTGGAGAGATGGCTCCAACCTCTTCTGAGCCCCCTCCTTTCCATTGCCTGAGTTCACTCTTGGTGCTGTTTCTGTGCCAACTTCCCAGGAACAGCCTGTTCCCCCTGTTCAGGGACTCATCACCGCCTCCTCCTACTTCTTCATAGCACATGGGACCAGATGCTGTCTGTAGCCATCACTCTGCTGATTGTTCTGGTTAAAAAGCAAATGACCCTTAGAAAACCTGTTTTGGACCAGCCCACCTCTCAAGCCACACATGGGAGACTTATATGGGTGATCTCCCCAAGCTCCCCTTGGCTCTCTCTATGCAATTCTGCCATCCCTTCATCCCTGATGCTCTGCTCAGCTACAGCTATGGGCAGCCAAAACGTGGGTGAGAGAACATCATGTGGTTATCACATCAGCATCAAAGGCACACTGCTTTTTGTCCCTCTACAGCATGGGGCTGACCACATTGTTAAATCTAGACTAGTGGCCTAAGTGTCTGTGCACTCACAGCCTCAGGCCGCTTCCACTTCATACAGGGCTCCAAAGCAAATGCCTGCTGCAAAACTCTGTTGCAATGCAATGGCCATGTGAACTTACATGAGTTAATCAACTTTATCCAAGTCTTGCAAGCCAAATACTCTGGGCCAAGCCCTGCTGATTTTCAGAACAGGAAAGTATTATGTTCCTAGCCATGAGTGAGCAGCCAAGAGAAGAATCCTTCCCATGGCAAGTCTATAAATGTGGTGCTCCATGGAAATCCAGATGTAGAGAAATTGTCCATGACAAGGTTAGGAAACTTGATGACTGTGAGAGAACATCAAGGGGAGTATTTTGAATCTGAACTCAAGGTTGTCTTTAAAGAACACTATCAAGTAGTCCAACTATTAGAAAGAAACTCCGATTTGGAGCTGCAGAGATGATCTCAGCATGGATGGGAGCTTCCTCATGAACCCCAGTTCTGTGCTAAACAAGCACTGTTTTGGAACAAACCCATTCTTTTATTCCCTTCACACTAACATCATATAAATCTATATGAGGTATTTGAATAGTAGTCATTCCGAATGATCTTAATATTACAAATGTGCCTGCTGCCCTGGCTTTTCAGCCTCTGCCTATGGAAAGCCCCAGTGTTTTTTTGTATCTTTTAATCTCTTAATATTTTGTCGTTATCTTACTTCCTTTTAATGCTAATAAAGTTTAGGTGAGGTACACTCCATACAGTTTTCACTCACTTTTTACCAAACTACTACCTCTATGGATTATCTGATGCTATTAAGATCTACTGCATGAAACCCCCCATGTTACGGATCTAAATCACACTTAAAAGATGAAAAATAAGACAAAAACATGTCAGTGTGAATGTAAAACCCAAGTATCCTCTTCTGAGAAGCCACCAAAGAAGCAGGCACTCTGTGTTCTCTTCTGGTTTGGGGAGTTAGTGGTTGTGGGCTATGTGAACATGTGGTGTGAGACTGCTCCCCAAAGATCAGCCCTAAACTCCCCTCAACTGCAGTGCATTCTGCAGCAGGCTTGATATTGTTAGTTGCTGGCATACCAAAGAGTGTATTTGGAGAAGAAGTTGTTCCTACTCATTTTTCATCAGTCCCTTTGCAAAAGGTTTTCTGGCTTGTGTTTCTGTGTTTTGACGTTGTCCCAGGCTTACAGAGTACACTAATAGATAGTTTCTATAACAGAAACGGGGGGAAGCCCTTGTGTGTTACAGTTAAAATGCTGAATTCAGCTGTTTCTTGGAAAGCTAATGGGATCTCTGTGTAGGGTCAGGAACCTAAGGCCAGATTCACACCAGTGTTCTCAGATCTATTTTTCTCTACTCTGTGTTTGAAGTCAAACCCATGAGATGTGGACACTCCTCTGAGGCTGTGAGCTTGGCTGGAGAAGTGGAGGAATAGGAAATCAAAATTATAACTTCATAGGGTTATTCAGCCAAGGAGAGTCGTGGAGAGAGGAGAAAACTGTCGTGGAGACCAGGCAACATATAGGGGTGTATGTTGAGAGATGGACAGCATGGGAGGTCTGGACCACAGTGATTTGGCTGCTCCTGGCTCAGCTCGACCTTAGGACCTGGCAGTCATCCTCAAGCCAGTAGATTCCCACTGTGTGAGTTCCTTGAACCTTGAATAGGCTTTATATCTTTGTGATGGCCTGGAAAGTGGATGCTATTGCTGATAGGTGCCAGCACACTGGAGCTTACTCTCTTCCTTCTCTGTATTTAGTTGCTGCAGAACTTGCACAGTCGAGGCCTTTCTCTTTTGAAGAAAAACTGTTAATCTTGATTGTTGATCTCTTTGGTAGATTAGAGGAAGAAAAGACCAAGTTTATAAATGCACTTCAGACTCCAGCTTCTACTTTCCTGTTGATACAGCTGTGTGTTTCCTACTGGATGACTCAGTAAACAGACAGTTTAACCCTTCACATCTTGCAATTTTGTTGCTTCAGCATCATTGGTTTCTCCCCTTAAAGAGTATTTCTCTCGTCTCTGTCCAGAGAAGCCTTTTTTTCATCTTCCCTTCTTCTTCTTTTCTTTTTTGCACATCCCCACACATTTCACATCCTGTTGTGGTTTAACACTATTGAAAAAGAACAGGATTTCCTCTTGCTTCTGGTGAAAACACTTCATTCCTTTGCAAGCCCTGCTTTCTGGTGATTGTTCACAGAGGAGAAAGTCATTATACTCGCTGAGTTTAATTCATTGTGATTAAAATGCAATCAATATATGCCCTGGAAAGGGCATCAGCAGAAGACCATTGCACCAAAATTCTGTAAACAGAATTTCTATGTATAAGAAAGTGTCTACCGGATTCAACTTGAGGTAAATTACATGCCAAGAGTCTTTCAGCCCCTCATACCAGAACAAAATCTTCATTCAGAAGGTGACACTGATCTACTGAGTGTCTTGCAAATGTGGTAGCTGCTTATAACCAAATCTGCAATCTTTTACAACACTAGACTGGTGATTTGCTCGGGGGCATTTTTGGAGCCATTGTGCATATGCATTTGATCGTCAGTGGTTTGTATTTGTTGACTAGCTCTAAATTAACTTTACTGTGCAAATCATCTGACTTTCATTAGCATCAATATTCTTTTAGGCATTCATATTTTAGTCACGCTGTTCTGGCTGCCATTTCTCCTTCGCACTGACTGTGAGAAGTGAACACAATGCATCCATGTTCAAAAACCATGTGGCTGTGTGGTCTACATTAGAAAGGAACTTCCCTTCTCTTCAGCAACTACCATTAAAAGCAAGCTGCTTACACTGGCTCCTTCTAGTATTCTTATTTGTAACTACGTCTTACTGCATTGAAACCTCCAGGTCCCGATCAAAACTGATTTCCTCCCACTCTCTTCCTTTATCCAGCTTTATTCCTAGGTAAACAAAAGTGGATAGGGCTCATGAGAGGGCTTTTTTCTTGCTTGTCTTTTCTGGGGGAAAGCTGATCAGAAACCATCTCAGTTGCATAAGACCTGAGTAGCTTCTACACTCACTGAGAAGAAAAGGTTGTTTTTTTGCCTTTAATAGGATGAATTGACCCCCAAATGGTTGTATACCTAAAACTTTGCCGTCCTAGTAGACTTGAAAGCAGCATTTTGTTTTCTTAGTTAAGAACAATGCAGTTTGTTGGTTTGTTGCTTGGTTGGGAATGTAGCTCAGATGAAGTTAATGACAGCATTCCAAAAATTAATAATAATGTAAAAACACTCCATGTTTTTCCATGTTTTATTAGATGCTCTCTTTGGAATTGCTGTATTATTTTTTCATTTGACTGAAAGCAGTGATGGTGTTGATTTCTAACACGATCCCCAGATGGGTTAGAGTCTCTTACGAAGAACTCATTTACCTCAGATTGGTGCCAGCTTTAAGGGATCAGTTTCATGCTAGATGACATTCAGTTCATGGACTTCTGATGTCCTTTTGCACATGCCCTGGGTTCAGGTACTGTATGACATTGTCCACCTTACTGAGATTAAGCTGAGGAGCCAGGTGAGACTATCACTAGATCTCAGTTTCCCAGTTGTCAAAGAAAGACGATGCTTCGTCTTTCCATATTCCACCATCCTCCTTTTGGTAGGCTAGAAACTATTTGGCCAGGCTTGTCTCTTGTAACAGATTATAAAAGATCTCAGCACAGGAGTGTCCTGGGTCTGGTACATCTGGTGAGGAATACACTGAGTGTGCTCATGTCTCCTCCTTTCTGCATACAAAACCTGTACTCCAATCTCTGTCAGGGTCTTGACCAATATCTAGAGAAGTTAACAGATTCCAGATTTGTTTACTGGTTTCTTCCACCCCCACAGCTTTAGCCCTCAAGATCTCCAATATCATCTGCATGAAGGGTCTCTGTATACATTTTTGGCAAGTAATGTCTCAGCTCCACATGTTGAGCTAGTAAATTCCTTCAGTTAGGCTGGGCTTGTTCCAGGGACTTGGGGCTGATAAGATCAGCAAAGCTTGGGATAAGGAGTCCTCTAGCTAATTGTTATGCTCCTGCTAAATGATCTCACCTTAAATTTGGCAAGATTATTTGTGCTGATCTCACTTCAGATTCTAATATGAGCTTATTCAGCAATTCATTTCATTATCTTATGGGTCACCATGTTTCTGGCTTACTGACTACCTGGTGTGCATGGGTGCAGATTCCCTTCCAGCCATATGCTGTACATTTGAGCTCACCCAGAGCTTGCAGCGCCATTTCTATAGAATTTACTGGTTTTATCTGAAAGTCTTTAGTCTTTTCTTGTTTGTGTGTGTGTTCTTGTTCTGTGTTTTTGCTTTTGAGTCAGAAATAAAAAGCTCAGAAGTGTGTGCTTAGCATTCTGCTGCTTGTCCTTTTTTACACATCAGATATCACTGTTGCAAAGGACTTTAGATGTCCTTTTTGAGATTCTCTCTGGCACATTCTAAAACACAGTGACAAAATGTATAATTAAATCTGCTGGGGGGATCATAAGAAGCAGTTGTTTGACATTGGTACCCTGTGATATGGCTAAAAGCTTGATATCAGCTTCAGGAAGAGAACAGACCAGGAAGATAATGTGTCCCCAGGGAATGTAATACTTCAATTCCTGAGGAAGCAATTTGAAACAGCATCTGCTCTGTGCTGTGCATCATTTAATAGATTCCTTCAGATCCCTGAACTTGAAGTAGATTATTTGGATACATGTCTATTTGTGTGAATCAGTTCATAGCACTCATACAAATTTAATAGGAATATTGTCTGGCATTTTGAAAGAGGCAGAAGGAACTTACACAATAGTGAAGACACAAAACTTAACCATTGCAAGCAGCATAGGCCATGGAGCTGTTTCTCTCCCACTGTCCATGTGATGAGATGCCCGTAAAGTTTGATGTAGGAGGTTCCCTTTTCTTCTTTGTGACAACATAGGCACTCTGGTTATTCGATGTTCATGGTTCACCCCTCTTCCTGCTGTAACCATTCCATATAACTTTAATTTGCAGGGAGTTTTGTGGTTTGTCTCCTTGACTATGTGAGTGTCTTTCGCCTCTCCACCCTCAGTGTGATAATAATCCTCATTCACTTCCC
>NW_009912963.1:11921-29016 GCF_000696875.1 Nestor notabilis | reverse complement strand
GAATTGCTATCAAAGTCCTATCCACACGTGTTGCCGCACCTAGTTAGTATCTCTGCTTAGCTAGTAGCCCTTTGTTTCCTACAGGAAGCACTTCTACAGAAAAGAAAATTATCCTCTTTGTTTGCTCCACTAGGGTATACAGTAAATTTAATAAATCCATTTCTTGAAAATAATATGTCAATAAATAAGAAAAGTAGGACTTAACCAGCACTCAGAGAGATAAGGTGACAAACAAGAAAACACTTTAAGGTCTTCCCATGGGGTGAATATTGACAAATTAATGGAAGATGGGGCATTAAACGATGTCTATTATTCATTCCTGTCTATGTCTTGTTGAGAACACAGATGCATTCTCTTCCTGAAAGTTTTCTTTCTTTGAGATATTCCAGATTTAAAACAAAATGGGAGATGTGTACTACATTTTAACTCAGGTTTAAAAACAGCATCTTTGTATACAACTTTGAAAGATAAAATTTTCCATCACAAAAACAAATAGAAGGTGGCCACTAATTTTAGTGGGACTATGTAGAGCCAAACACTAGAACAAACCTTCCATATCACTCGTGGAATAAGATAGGTTAAAATAAAAGCCACTGTCCCCCATTCACCTGTCCTGTTAGGACTACATTAATGTGTAACAGGAGCACAAAGACTGGATTAGAAATCATCATACCTGACATACCCACAGAGGCAGGTACACTTGTAGTCACACTGAAGGGACATACCTCAGGGCTCATTCCTCTGGTGTTAATTACCTCAGGTGTGTCTACACGTCATACTTGGAGGATGAAGAAAGTTTGTCATTATTTCAGCTTGGAACTGGCTACAGTTTCTACTGAACTGCATCATACACCAACTGCAGCTTGTATCTGTTCTAAAAAATGCCAGCCAGACAAGAAATACTGAGAAAGAAGGAAAATGCTTTTTACTCACAGTAGGAATGGCATCTAAAGATCAAATCACACTAGGCAGCTTGAAGAGAGGGAGTATAGAGGCCATTGCAAACCTACCCTTAGGAAGTCATTCTCCAAATGAAAGGCAGGCAGCAAACAAGCAACATCTTCGCCATTGGACTGCGGTCCTGTTAGGGCAGAGGCCAGGCAGAAACAGCCAAGAATCCTTCATGCAAACTGCTGCATGCTCTTTTTTTCTGCAAGGATTAGAAGGATTTGGGGGGTTTTGATACCTGCCAATTCTAACCCAAATCCTCTGGAAAGTAAGATGAAGTGGTGGAACATCATTTGCTGAGATGTCATATTTGAAACATAAGTAAAAGGGCTGAGAAAGAAAAAGACATCTGCCACTAGGGTGTAAAATAAAAGCAAACAAAGAGAAAGTCCTAGCAGCTTATTAATACAGTGATATTTTTTTCTGTGGCTGGGTCATATATACAAGAAAACTTTTGCAAGCTGCTTATTAGTACTTTCATAGGAACAGACACCTACTTGAAGCACTCAGAAGAGACAACCAGTAGGTATATAAATGACCTATGGCGTTATGTATGTGACACCCTTTCAGATCAAATTCATCCACAGAAAAGAAGCATCTTCATTCAGATGCCCCTCACACCCTGTGTATGCAGAACCCAAGACAGCCATCTCCTCTCCATTTCTTCCCTATCACACCCTGATCACCCCAAGCATCCTGGCACCTTGAACATTCACAACAGCATGGCTCACTTAGCTTAGCAGAAGCATCCAGCCAGCCAGGTCACCCAGACTTCATGATCTGATCGACAACCACAGCTGCCCCATTCACGAGAGGACTGAGACATTAGAGTGGTGAGGCACTGGAATGGGTTGCCCAAGGAAGTGGTGAATGCTCCATCCCTGGAGGTGTTCAAAGCCAGGTTAGACATGCCCTTGGGCAACATAGTCTAGTGAAAGGTGTCCCTGCCCATGGTAGGGGATTGGAACTAGATGACCTTAAGGTCCTTTCCAACCCAAACCATTCTATGATTCTGGTTGTTACATTTGCCAGCCACCTCGGACAACAGCAAAGCTCAAGACCCATTTTTTGGTGTTGATGAAATATAAGCCAGAATTGTTGCATAAAAGAAAATGGTCTGGATTCCAGACATTTTAAGTTTCTTCAAGAGTAGGTTGGGACTTCTTAGCAGCTAGTCTTTAAACTGTCCTCTTTTTTTTATATCCCAAGCTAAACGTATCACCACAAACACTTCACATTTCATTATTATTTCTACTCAAGCAGCACCTGCAAACCCTTTAGAACTGAGAGTTCACTGTCCTGCCTGAACACAGACATCAACCCCCCCAAGGCTTTCAACAGTGAAGACCAGACATTATAGTGCAACAAACAGCAGGAGAACAGAGGGAAGGAAGAGAGAAATAAATACACATGTTTACCGAGCATGACTGCATGGAGAGCCTAGGAAAATAATTAAAGAGTTCTTGGGGGAAGGGAGAAAGACTAAAAGCTCCATGAAATAAGGCATTCAGTGGCTGTATTATATTTACAATGGATTATTACCCTTCCCAGGATATTGTGCTTAAGCAAGCGCTCTGTGAATACAAAATAGGATCCCATGGTTAATATAATAAAGTAGATTTGCAGCTGGACTTTCAGAAACTGCCAAGATAATATTAAATCAGTGATGCAAGTCACCAGTTCAGAGGCTGCCTTTTCAGAGGCCTCTTACCAGCACTGCAACAAGAAACTCCTGCGTGAGGAGAGGAAGACTCCCTGAACTGATTTCACTGCTCCTGTGAGACAGTCCCCTCACAACTGTTGCTGGCTAGTTCAACTGGCTTTTGGTGATGGATTAGACAACACTTTATTCTGTTCCTCTCTGATTTAAGAGCATGTGCCTCAGCTCTTCTGAATGATTTAGTTTTACTTAAAGTAATTCTGATCTTTGGAAAAAAACTGTCCTCAGAAACAAAGGGAAAACTTCTGCTATTATGGTTAGAGCAAAGGCACTGGAACACACCTGATGAGAGGCGCTAGTCTCAAAGAGAAAGGCACACCTCCGTCTTCCAGCACCTGATGGGACACCAACCATGCCTGAACCACAGAAGAGATGCCCACCCTGGCCGCAGGAAGGGGACTGCCAAAGCACTCGCTGCATTTCCCACATATACCAGGGCAGGATGATATCAAAGGCCTCCATCGAAATGGTGAAGGAAAGCCTCCCCAGCTGCAACCCGGGCAAACTGTTCTTCATCAAATTCCACAGTTGCTCAGGGTTGCTCTACAACATCTCTGAACATACTTCCCAAAAACTTCCATTTTCCTCAGAACCAGTATGTGACAATTCATTAGTTTTACCCAGAACACGGTATGATAGTACAATATGCTAGTACAATATGATGTCCTGAACATGTTTAACTTCTGTGTGACCAACAGAGAATCATAGAATGGTTTGGGTTGAAAAAGACCTTAAGATCATCTAGTGCCAACCCCCTGTCATAGGCAGAGATGCCTCACACCAGACCATGTCACCCAAGGCTCTGTCCAGCCTGGCCTTGAACACTGACAGGGACGAAGCATTCACAGCATCCTTGGGCAACCCATTCCAGTGCCTCACCACCCTCACTGTGAAGAACTTCTTCCTTATATCTAATCTAAACTTCCCCTGTTTAAGTTTGAAGCCATTACCCCTTGTTCTACCACTACAGTCCCTGATAAAGAGTCCCTCTCCAGCATCCTTATAGGCCCCCGTCAGATATTGGAAGGCTGCTATGAGGTCTCCACGCAGCCTTCTCTTCTCCAGGCTGAACAGCCCCAACTTTCTCAGCCTGTCTTCATACAGGAGGTGTTCCAGCCCCCTGATCATCCTCGTGGCCCTCCTCTGGACTTGCTCCAACAGATCCATGTCCTTCTTATGCTGGGGGCACCAGAACAGGTTCCAGTCTGGCTTGCCTTTAAGCAATGGAGAGAGGAAAGCAGTGCTGGACACTTAGAAGATCACAAGGAGGTAGAAAGGGTGATTAGCAAACTCCACAGAACATCTGCTAAATGCTTTGCCACAGCCCACAGCCAACATCTCCATACAACATTACAGGCTTCAGCAGAAGCCACAATTACATCATGCCACAGCAAGACAAATGGAGAGATCAACAGCATGACCAAGTGCCACGCGTTTGTGGAAACCCATCACATAAAGAAACCCTGCATGACAGTGGGATACAACAATATCCCATCAGGCAAAAGGATGGTCATTCTGCGTGGCAGTGCCACACCACTCTTCCATTTCACAAACATGAAACCAAAGTGCAGAGAAGCAAGGTGAAAAATCATTTTGTTTAACTTGAGCCACCTAAAAGACAAGCATTTAACCTAAGCTGCAATCTAGGTGCCCCCTTTGGTCCCCTCTGTACTCAAAGAGGGTGATTCACCCCACCTGCTTCCGAGTTGTTCTTTGATGATTTAACTAGCTTAAATAACACACCCTTTGGTTTTAGCCAGCTAAACGTGCAGCAGGTTCGATCTTGCCCAGATGACTAGCGAAGAATCGAGCTGTGGTCTCTTAATAAGATGGAGATGTGAGGTTAAGACACCGTCACAGGAAGCTGGATGCAGAGCACGGTCCTTCCTCAGCAGCACGTCTTGGCAGCATGGACTTCTCATAGAGCAAGAGCATGCACACACACAAACACCAGCTGTAGCAAATATGCCAGACATCTGAATTCCAGCAATCAGGCAATTGTTTGGGTAACCCACAGCTGACATTTTTAACCTGTGTAGTTATGCCCGCTTCCATATTCCAAATACTTCTAAAAGGTACATTTTTAAAGCAGCCTGCCCAGGAAACAGCTGTTCAAGACCCCTATACAAAAGGAAGAAGAGAAACGCAGGTCCTTTTTGAAACTTAATTTACAATTGGAATTTCAGCCAACACCAATCTGTCACTGGAACTGCTGATGCGATGCAATTCACTCAGGCAACAGCCATCCTCCCTTTCCATCCCAAATAAAATTTATATCAGACCAAACCACTCCTGCTTAAAGCTAACCTAATCAGTGCAGAAATCTGAGTTCAGCATAAAGATAAACTTCAGCACACCTACTCTTATGGCTAACTGCTGATGTCTGTGAATCAAAACAACTCTGCAGCTGCGGATAAGCTCTAGATTTATGTATTTGTATCCTTTCAAATGTTCCTTGGAAGTACACACTTCCTGAGTTGCTAGTTTCAATCATTTTAATCACAGTAATCCTGACCACTATCATTGCACATGTTCTGCAGTATTTTACCACGCTGGGGAGGCGGCAACAACACCAAGAAACAACCAGCCAAACCCAATTCAATTCTTGGCCCTTCCAGGTCACTTCCACATCCCTTTGCCATGGCCTGATCCTGATAAGCACTGCAGGACTCCCCCTGCATGGACTCACATTTCCATTCTCTTCAGCAGACAATGCAAACACATGGGTGTTGTTGAGACAGGGGTCTACAAAGTGATGCTGAGCAATTGTTTCACTTGGCTCTGCAGCCTCTGATCTCCTAGTTTAAAAATGTCCCATTCCCTACAACCTCATTCTTAATTGCAAATTGCACAACGGTTTATTTGTTCATTCTTCATACACACAGAAAAGCCTCTGCCAAAACAAGTACTCCTAAAAAAAGCAGCTGGGTTAACTGAGGCAGACTGCAAGATCTTTGAGAAATGAGGCTCATTAAGTACTTAACACTAGCACAGTATAAGCTGTTCATTCAAAACTCAGAGCACAGATTTCCATTACTAACTGAAATAAAAGATCCAAGAGACGGGGAAGGGGAGGGAGGAAATGCATTTGAGCATTTCCATCTGCTTTTCCCTCCTTGGCGCCATGAAGCCCGCTAGCTACAGCTCGCAAGAGCTCTTCCACTGCACTTTGATTTGATACCTGCCTGGTTTCTGTCTGTACTAACAGGTAAAGCTGCCCTGCAGCAGCCTGAGCCTGCTCAGCTTACTCACTGTCTGTCTTCTGCTCATCACAGCAGTTCAGGAAAACACAGCAGACCACAGTAATGGGCAGCTGCTCTAGCTGGAAAGCCTTTCCTCCTGCTCTGCTCCAGCCTTCAAGGAAATATGAAAACCCACCACAAAGAGCTTGGTGTCTCACCTATGGCTAGCACAACAAATAACAAAGGAAAATCCAGGGTAGAGAGAGGTTTCAAAGTTATTCTTACGGCTTTTATTCTTTCAAAACACCCATAGGTTGTTGCTGCTCTCTCTCTCACCAGGGGCGGGTGGATTACAAAGAAGTCAACAGTGGATTTTTTTAAACATGGGTAAGAGAATAAGCCACAAAAGTCAAGCTCGGCTTCAACGTGAGGTCACTCTTTAATAAAGATGCTCATTTCCCTGAGCATCTTTACCTCCATAAAGCGTCCTGTGAACTATAAACTCAAGTGCAACACCTTGCTTGAATAGTTCTTCACAGAAAAAAAGCCGTAACTGTTGTATCAAGTTTTCAAGGGATCAGTGGACTGCTCTACAGAGGAAATCAAACCAAGTGGCTTCTTCACTGAGAAGATCAAACTGTCACAAAGCCCAGGGAATTTTGTTTAATCACTCATGTAGCTCAGTAGAAAAATTCTGACAGCATATGGATTCTCAAAGTTCGTAGAAACAACTTTCCAAATACATTTTTAAGCACTAATGACCTTTTAAATGGAAACTAGTTAACTTCTAGAGAAAGGATTATATTACATGTTCCTCTGTATAAGGGAAGAGTTTCCAGACTGAGTCAAACTTCAATCCTGTCCAGCATGTGACAAGTCCTAACTAAACAATCTTTTCTTACAAGACCATGAAGATTCAAAGTCAGTCAGTTTATTCAGTACACACAGAGACATCTGAGATGTACAAAGAAACTAAACATTTGAAGATGATTCAACATGGCCCTTCTTCATTCCCACCCCATTGCAAAGGCCATCCTGGCCATGTAAATATTGTCTTTCCTGTCTACTGAATTACACAAATCAAGTTGGTAGTCTCTACCTTAGATACCCTGCATTTCAGGAATCAATCCCAAACCCAGACTGGGCCTAAGAAGTTAGAAAACCTCCAGTTTCTCCAGCAATTTAAGTAGCTCATATCCACCACTTAACTACAAATGAGCAATACCTCTTCTTTAAAAGCTGCGGCATTGCTTTCAAGCTGGTTTCTTGGCAAAGATATCCCTCTTCCAGCCTGATCAGTCAAAACCAGATAAATACTCAGGGACAGTTCCCAAATCCTAACACGGCTTTCTAAAGTCTGCTTCAAACCCATAGACCTTTCCAACTCAGCCAAAACAGACGCTAATGCCACCAGTCACTGTCTTCAATATTTTTACTTGCAAGGATAAGACACAGCCCCCACCAGACTCATGTTTTCCCTAAGCAGCATCCTTCCACACTAACAGCAGCTGCACTTGCATGTATTCAAGGTCATTTGAAAAATTAGCAGACCTGTAAAACTATAAATATTTTTCCTTGTCCTTGCATTCTGTGTATTTATTAAAATCTGTTACTGCTTGTGTTGCCACACAATATATTTTCTCCCCTACTTACTAACAATAAATCTGCCTGCATGGTGTTTCACTTCAGAGAAGAGCTTTACATCTCAGTTACAGGTGATATTCCCTAGAGTCAGACTCGGAGACAACTCCCTTCTGCTTTGTTTTCTCTTAAATAATAATAATACATTCCAATATACTTAGTGTGCCATAATGTGCAAGAAAGTAATACAGGTCTCAAAAAATATTAGTATTTTGAAAACAGAGGAATAGCCTACATTACAGTTTAAAAAAAGAACCTCTCCTACACTAGATAGTTATTTATTAGCCCAAGGCAGTGGCCGTGTCTGCCTCAAACCTCCCAGGATATCACATCTCATCATATGGTTCAAGGACAATAAGCTGCCCTGCAAAGACAACTCTTGTTCAGGAGACCTTACCACATGGAATTCACTGGGGAAGCACAAACTGGGAAGCACCAAAACTCCTCTGCAATCACACCATCATAGCACAGAGATGGCATTGGAAGAAAAATATTTAAAACAAACACAACCTTGGTTTGTCAAGACCAGCAGCATTTTTGCTTGATATATGTTTCCCCAGCTGCAAAGTGGATCCTTTCCAAAGGAGTCTGCCTTCTCATGAAAACAGACAGCCGCTGAAAGATCCCAGTATCATTTATGACTCCAGGATTCAGATCTTATCCTTCCGTCATTAAACCATTCCCCTCACTTTATGTGAATAATCACCTCATGAATCTGGTGGGTTTTTAAAAAAAACCAACAAAACATTCATTTGATTTGTCTTGACTTGGGGATGTGGGGGAAGATGCAAGGTGACTGGGTGTAAGGTGGTTGATGTGATGGCTACAGTAAATTGACAACTCACTTGATTATTGGATGCTGCTGGCTAGAGCTGGAGTTTTATACATCTGAACTATTTAATGCTACTAAATAATCATACTTAGCATTTACTCGGTTATCAATATACTGCTCAGAGCTTATGTTCAGGAATTCTTATTACCAGTAAATCCAAAGAAATGAGTGTGACAGCAGACACGACTGTCAATATGACCTGAGGTAACAGATTCTCCTTCTGGCTTTCTGTCACTAGAAGCTGCCATTATAAATGCTTGTGTGGCAGGTCCCACTTTCCAACTCTTCACCCACAAACACCACAGCTAAAATACAGTGCAATTCAGAGTTAATGCCATCCCTGTGTACTGGAATATAAGGTTACATGGTCAGACATCAGAAGCATAAAACCAAAAAAGCTTTATTTTCAACTTTGTATTTGTTCACAATCATTCCCCCCCCCCCAAAAAAAAAAGGCAGAAAAAAAGTAGTAGAAACCTCAGTAAAGAGAGCAAGGCTAAGCAAACAACCACACACTGCTCTCAGCAAGAACCAACAGCCATAGGCTAGGCTTCTCACACCAGCACTCTCCAAGTGCTTCAACAAGCGTTTGAGAAACAAAGCTGACTGAAAAAGCACCCACAGAAATAATAGCGGGGCTTGACCCGTGAGTGTTCACAGGAGACAGAAATTAATATTCACACCAGAAATGCTTCCAACAGCCATAAGTCTGCGCCTGGAAAAAACATTTGAACAAACATCCAATAAGCCAGACTCAAGCCTCTGAACAGCAAGCTCTGCACAGCTAGCTGTGACTTCCAAGGAATGGTGTTAATTCCACCTTGAAAACAACACTGTGGAGTTTTTGTAAACACATAACCAGACGGAAGAAGTAAAGATACAATTATTTACTCATTGCAGATGACACACTAGGTTCCAATTAGTGCTCCCACAACTTCCATGCATTCTGCAGCACTAAAACAAAAAGGAAGGTTTGATCATAAGCCTTGAAATTAAGTGTTTCAGAGGATCCACTGTTACTGAAAAGGAAGAGCTTTAACCTAATAATTACAGTTAAGGCATGGAATCATAGAATGGTTTGGGTTGGAAAGGACCTCAAGATCATCTAGTTCCAACCCCCCTGCCATGGGCAGGGACACCACACGCTAAACCATGTCAAAACCATGGAACAGCATTCCTTAGTAGAAAGGGGTAGTGGTACACTTGCTGCTAAACCAGTACCGACTGCACGTCTACCAAGGGTCAGGGTCCTCAGCTGCACGCTTGTCCTAGAATCCAGCACGTCTCCTCTGAGGAGATATTATGACCCAGAAGGAACTACCCTGCCATTTCAACTGGGGAGGGAGGACACCAATAGCCTACCAGTCATAAGAAACTGGTTCCTGGTGCCCAGTTTGGCTCACAGCATTTTGAGGTGGCACACTACCTGCCATGCTCATGGCCTACCCTACGGCTATCTCACCAGCTACAGGTCTTGGGAACAGCTGTTAAGCTATGGAACAGCTAAGATACAGTTGAGACCAGGTAAAACCCATGGTCTGAAGCGTGGAAAGGCTCCATTCCTTGGACTTCTTTACTAATAATGGCCATGAAAACATTTAGCATGTAGACTGATGAAGTTCCCCAAAGGCACTTGAGCTCCATCACTTTCTTTTCAGCTTCTGTTTGCCCAATTAGAGAAACACCAGATGAACGCTACTCTGAGGGGTAAAAAAAAATACGCCTTTCCTTCCAGGCCTTACGCTGTGTGGAAGAGGACAAGGTTCACAGCTGCAGCCTGTCAAGTACAGAAAGCGAGAGGGAGGCTCACTCAGTCTGAGCAATTCCTCTGGCCTCGATCTCATTCTTCCTGGCCTTTCTTTGAAACATTCTTCAGAGAGCCTCCCCTCTGCTTCTTTGTTCTTTTCTAGGGGAAGAGTCAGCTCTTCCACTGTTAGTTATCTGGACAGCAAAACTGCTGTCCCAGGTCACTGCTGGTGTTACATCCAACAGCATGAGAAGTCCTGAGGCTACCTCTCTTGACCCAAGAGGTGAATCTTACAGAAAAAGAACCTTACAGTCCTAAACTGGTTATTTTTCAAAGCAAGCAATTACACACACAGGTGAAAACGGAGCTAAAATCTACCATGGCTGTATTTTCTAAGACGAATTAGAACCAAAAGCCTGTATTTGGGAAATATGACTTCCTATCAAACCAAGTTCTAGTTGTTAACTTTGTTGTTGTTCTCCCTTCGGAGGAAAGGTTGGTGTTCTGGATTAGTATCAGGTATGTTTACAGCTCCCAAATACACGAATGCTTATCTAAGAAAAGATAAATAAAAGACAATGTAATAAAAACCAGTCGGAACATGCTTAATAATAATTGCAAGACAAGCCAGCGCATACACAAGATAGAGCTTAGGAAGGAAACCCAAAGCCTCGATTTGTTTGTTGCTTTTAAGCAAACATAAACCTTAAAATGAATTAAAAACAAAAACAAACAGAAAAATTTTAACACTGGATGTCTAAACTGAGTTACTTTAAAATTGAAACTTCAGAAAGCTTGAACCCTTGTGCCTCATGTCAGAAAAGCATACCTTTCAGTTTTATGCTCTGTGTGTGTTCTTAATAGGGACTGCATACCAACTACATTAATACAGAAGTGTATGTATACTACATGGTATGAACATTCATTTTCAGGTAGACTTAATATATTACCAGACCTCTATACAAGTTTTCAAATATATGAGGTATTCTTGTTTCTGGTGTCAGCAGAAATCTAGCAAAATCAAGCACTTCAGTTTTACACAAATACACAGCTTAGAGACCAGGATGGAGAGGATCCACCATCCTGTTAAGCAGTCTAGTCTGAAGAGCACTTCAGTGGAAAATAGAAATGCACAGTATTTGCATTAAAAACAAAAAATTAATAACCCTTCTAGACTCTCAGTGGAGGTTCTTGGGTTCAGCCACAGTGAAAGGGATTTTATAGCACTTGTCAAGCAGAAAGCATGTGTTTAATAATGAATAAACGAAGCAGATAAAGCTACAGGAACTCAGCAGCACAGAAGGTGAACCAGGCTATGGTATTTCACAGCAAGTGTCAACAGAGGAGTGTGCCCAGGCTGAAACAAATGGGCACTGCAGAATCTGCAGATGCACTTGCTGTCTGGGGAAAAAAAAACACATTTAGCAACTGAAGATCATCTTAATGCAAGAGGCAGCATGCTAGGCTCAGAAGATTTGATTTTATTGACGCCTCCTTCAGTTACTCTACTGACCTTAAAATAAGAGTATAACATAATAATCTTTGAAATGTATATAATCTACACGTTACACATTAGGCAATATATAACAAACTGGCTCTTCCAGTTACAGACCCATCTCAAGCATCTGTGTGCACAACATTATATGCATTGGTATAGATTCATGGGAGGGGTGATGATTAAACACACATAAAAGCTCAACGTTCATTTTACACATGAACTCTGCCTACAGGAACAGAACATCAATATCCCTGTTACAGATGCTTGAAAGCAACCCTACCACACAGTTGTACAGTGATAACTGCAAACCACTACAAATTTTTACCTCCATGTAATGCTAAAATCAGCTCAGGACAGATTTTCCATTACAGGGGAATTAATTAAAAATAAATAAATAAATAAAAAAGAGGGAGAAAAGGAGTATTTTTCTTACAGTAGCAGCTTAATGCTACTGCCAGAGGCTACTGTAACCCAGATACAAAATTTCCTCATGTCAATGCAGTTACAATGCCCTGAGCATTAACCTAATGCTTAGTCCGACTGGCCTGGCTCCACCACGCACCAACAGATCCACTAATCCCCAGGCTGTGCAAGAAACTCTGAACAAGGCAATCCAATCCTCTCTTTACCCTGCAAACGTGGGGTACAAAAGCCACCTGGGAGTGCTCTATACTTAGACGACGAGGGATTACAGCTAGGAAACCAAAATGCGGTTTTGGTCACATCTTAAGTAGATACCATTCAACATAACTGAACAGATGGGTTATTTTGAAAGCCTAAAAATGTAACAGATTGGTGTTAAATGGATTTAAACCCAAGTTTAAATGACGTGGCAAGAAAAATTCCACCTGACCACGTGTGGGTTTTGTTTGTTCTCTTAGACAATGCCATCAGATTATCCAAAGGTCAATTAAGAAAACCTCTGTGGCCCCCAAGGGAGGGTCATCCGATATCCATGCACATAAAGTCGATTACCCAACCTACTCAGTGTCCTTCAGCGTACTAGGTGGCAAGAACCATGATGGACTGAACAACTCGGATGGCTTCCCCAAAGATGCATCTGGACGCTATGTATTTACAGATTCTCTCAGCATACTTTATTACATTAAGTCTGAATTCAGAGAACTGGACCTTAAGGCTTGAAACAGTTTTGGGAGAGAGGGGAGCAACGTCCATGCACTGCAGCAGGTCTCTCATGTATTTCAAAACACTTCCGCAGTCCTCTTGTCAATTTGCTCCACTTACCACAAGGGTAGTATTCCTACAGAAACAAAACCTACGTGTTTTGTGGTACTACAACAACTTTCTTTCAAGGATTACTCAATGGCATAAATAAATAAAGGGATGAAAATAACACATTTTACCAAAGGGTCTCAAATTACAGCCCAGTGAGATTGGTGAAGTATTTATAACAAATCCCTTTGCCTGGTCCATTGAAAATACACTTCAAGAGAACACAAAAACACACAAACAGCTAAGGCAGCTTGCTTAATTCCTGCTAGGCTTCCGACTGAGAGCCTCATGTCTCTGCCAGCTCTTCCTCTTTATGTTCCAGGAAAAGCTGCTATTACCACTTCAGAAACAGTGACACAGGGAGGTGGAGAAAGATATTCCTCTTCTTTATGCCAGTTCTGCTGGGTTGTATATCTCCTTTTGCATAAGCTGAGGTTTTTTAGAAGTATTACCAATAAAACTAAAAAATTAGCGGGTGAAGATGACTTGGGAAAATATTTCTGAAGCTGAGCCCTCACAGAATGAGTATGGTGACATGAATGTGGTGGGAGCATTACAGTCCCTCCAACACAACTCCCTTACTCTCACTTGTTGGTGCAAGGAAAGCAGCAGGACAGCCAGTGAAACCCTTCCTGCCATCGTTTCCTGAAGTTGAGCTGCACCATGCACATTCATGCATCTGGCAAGAGAGAGGTCTAGCCTTACAGGAGGAACTATGCAAGCAGAGAAAGTTCCCCTTCCAGCCCAGCCCAGCCTCTTCCAGTTCCCTGGAGCTCTGGCACAACAACAGGGTTGCACAAGGAACAGCCATGATGCCATGCTGTGAACTTAAAGTGCACAGGCTACTCCACAGCAAAGCTTTCTTTGCAGCACATCTCAAGGTACAAGCATGATAGCATTCCTCCTCTCATTAGGACCTAAGTTACCCTGACGCTACACTGCATTTACTCAGAGGCAGAGAACATTACCACCAGGCAGCTCTAGGTCCCAAGAAGGCAGCACCTCAGAAGGCAGATGAAAGGATGTCCCTAGTGCTCTGTGCCAAGCACAATTCACTAGCCCCTCCAATGCAAGCATCATGCTTCTCCTGGCTGAAGGGAGAGGCACCATCAGCATCACATGAATTACATCCTAGACAGCAGTGGAAGACTGGAGTAGTTAGAGGTGAAAGGGGAGGCTGACAAGCTGACTTGCCAGTGTTCCTTCAACTGCATGTTTGTCCTTAAGACCAGCGTTGATACCAACTGTTGGCAATGTTTTCTTTGCAGTGAGAGTCAACAGACACTCCAGAAAGGAAAAACAACATAAGGAATACTCTAAAATAAAAGAATAATGTATTTTGGGCGGACTTAACCACTCAGGCTGAACAAAGACCTACTAAAATTGCATTAAGGCTACATCATGACAAATTAATACCACACAAAAACCTGCAGGATTTTAATTTCACACAATTTCACGCACATACAAACAACAGCAGATCCATCTAACAGTGTTAAAGGAAATACTTTAAAAGGATAGCATTACACTGGAAATATCACACGAAACTAACCCTTCTTTAGGTTTTGTATATTTTGCTAAATGTTTGCATATATTTCCAAGGCTTACAATAAGCATTTAGTAAGTTTAAGAAATCTCTGCCAGCTGACAAAGATCATAGTTTAACAATGAGAGGGCAAAAAGGCATAGTGTTTTCAGTGTTGTCATTAATCCTGCAGCCACCTAAAATCTTTCCAATTTGAATATACAACTCTTAAAAGTTGAGACCTGCACATCTTACCATTTTCAGCAGTATTCAGTGCAGGCAAAAAACAAGAAACAGTTTACGACTGAAACAAAACATACGTCCCTGCTTAATAACATCTCTCCTGAAGACTTCTCTTAGCATTTGGCTAAAGATTGCACATATATTCTTCTCTAAATAACTAGTTTTTCCAAGCTTTCATTGACATACCTACATAGAAGCCTAAGAAAGTCAGCCTTCAGCTTCTTCTGCAGTTTGCCTAGGCGGTATAGCTAAGCAAGCAAATGGTAGAAAAGTGGCTTTGAAGTCATTTGTGAGGGAAGTAGTAGAGATTACAAAAGACACAGTTAAATTCATTGAAAATTAACAAAATTGTCTAATCTCTTAGAAGATGCCTTCTCAAAGCAAAAACTACAAAAATAGGTAACACAGCATTGTATTCACAGACAAAACCTTTTAAAGCTATTTTACAGTCTTTTGGACTGCTCTGGCACTATCCACATCAGCTAATTGCATTTAAATTGCCATGTTATCCTACAGATCTTTACTTGGTTTGGTTTCACTTTTTCCTCTTTCTTCAGCCCAACATCTCCCCTACCTAGACACAAACACAAATACTATCAAGTTGTATCCATCCTACTAGCTTTCTTCCCCTCCAGACAAGCATCATTTGGCCAGCATTCTGTTGAGATGCTAGCAGTTGGTTTGGGTTTTGTTTGTTTTTAACCAAAGAAAGCAGCTTTGGGAAAGGTAGAAAGAACCTAAAGCCAGATTATGCTAACAGCTCTGTAATACCCAGCATGAACCAAGCTGCTTCCATCACACAAATAACAGATCTAGCACAGATTTTTATGAAATCTGAGAACAAGAAAGCAGAGAACTTGGCTAGCAGGATCAAAATCGTGTACAGAATAAGTTTATAGCAGCCATCAACATTTTTTAGCATAGCAGCATTATGCTCTGTCCATCATCCCCGTATCTGCAGGGATACTGAGGTCATTGGAGATATTTGTATTACCTCTTTAAAGAGAAAAAACAAGTCAGGCAATACACCACTAGGAAATGAGGAGGACACCAGTGTGAGAAGAGGTAGACTAAAAAGCAAACCCAAGTCCTGACAGTTATATGTACATGGAAAAGTTTCCTGGGATGTGCGGAAGCAAAGATGAAAGGACAGCAAAGAGGGAGACAGAAAGGCAGGAAGAGGGGCATAAAGATACCCATAGCATATGCAACAGTTGCATACAGCACACAACAATATGCTTCACAAAAAACAAATGCATTTCTACACCTTCTTGAGATGAGAGAACAGAAAGCCCAAAGCCCACTGTGCTTTTCTAACATTTGCAAGGTACAAGTGTGAACAGTGACGTAGTTAAGAAAACTGCTTGTTACATTCAAAATACATTTTTCATGTTACACTATTATTAATAATTTAAAAATAATCCATCTTGGATATGAATAAACTTACCAAGACGGCAGAAATTATTACTTATCAGTACCTAAGAAAGCTAGTATTTCTTCAAGTATTTACTGGCAACATGGTGAACACCAGAACAAAGTATCATCAGCTGAAGTGGGCTGCACTAAAAATCCAGACATCTGTACCCACCTACTTTCACCGCTCCCCACCTGAGGCTCCTGGAGCTCTGCACTGCAGTAGAAGCTCACATGTAGGGCTGTAAGACAGTATCACCCCTAAGCACCAACCCCAAGTGTTTTCACAGGCCCCTCTCTTAACAAGGCTTCCCCTTTACCCATAGTTTTGTGTGAATAGTTTCGGTCTGGATAATGGCCTTGAGGGCAGAGAAGGAGAAGCCTTTTCATTCTAAGGTCGATCCCGAACAAACACAGCAGTGCCCTGTCTCCCAATTCAGACTGGGGTCAACAGCCATTCACTTCCCCTAATGAGATCTGAGTGAAAACTGTTCTGCAGCAGCTCCATCACTTCCTTGTTTTCCTCCAAGGCCCCAAGAACAAGTAGGCATCTGTAACTTAGCTCCTCAAAATCCTCAAAATTTCATGAGTCTCTACAAAGGCAGTGGTTTATCAAAGTTTTAGGCGGAGGACTGCTGTTTAATCAGAGACCTGAGGATGCGTTCAGAGAAAGAGACATGTACCTGAAGTGCTTATTCCATAAAGACATGCCTCTGGCAAGCATCTTCCAAGCACTCAGGAGCACGAAATGGAAACGGGTTGCTCCAAGTGACCCCAGCCTCCTCAGCACTGACTGTTAAGAATGCTTCCAGACATCCCAACCATGCTGCTGCCCACCTTGCAGGCAGCACACTAACTGCCACTTTAACTGTGGAAAGGAGAAAAATAAATCTAGTTGTCAACCTACCTAAAAAGCACAGAAAAAACACCACTTGAAAAAGCAATGCAGGACAGAAATCCTGATGGAAAAATAGATCCAGACTCTCCCCTTCCACTTTCCATCCCCACATGCACACTTGCTGAAGCTCATCCTGCTGTGACACAGACCTTCCACTGTGCACAAACGCCACTTGTCAGCCAAGGGAATAAGCTGCAACATGTCCAGCACCCATGAGT
>NW_009912963.1:0-11905 GCF_000696875.1 Nestor notabilis | reverse complement strand
GGGGGGGGGGGGTGTCTTGGTTTTTTGCTTTTGTTTTTAAATAAAGGTCAATTTGCAAAGAAGATCCAGAAACACAACCTGTCCAAGTGAGAGCTGCTCCTCGCTTGCTCACAGTTTCTATCCTGCAGGCACATTAGCCTCAGAGGACACGTGGACCTTTCAATTTGTATTTGTTCAGAGGGGTGAGCGCTGTCAGGATTCATTTGCAAAGCCCCCGGGAAGAGTGACAGTAATGTAACAACGAGAAAGTACTGTTTGGCTGAGGGAGGGGAAGCCTTCCCCTTTGCTAAAACTCCACCTAGCCATTGCTCTCCCCAGAGCTGCTGCCCTGGTCCCTATGGGGCCAGGCAACCACCTCTCCCACGCTCCCTACCAGCAATGTAACTTCTTCTCCAAACTTTGTACCTATCAGCAGAAACTTGTTTTCCTTTGCTAACATTAAAATTGCATCCTGCAGCTATTTAGACCTTATTCTGCAATCTATACTCTTCAAGCCAGGGTAGCTCTTCCCTCACCCAGCAAGGCAAGTAATTTGGTTAGGTCTGTTTCAGGAGCATTGGCTTATTAGACTCTGGCTCTTATAATTAAATTTGCATCATAATAGTTTGTCATCTTAAATAATCAAATTAGGGGAGCTATCATTAACAAAAAGCTATCACTCATGAATTGCCATGGAGTGGGTGTTCTGGAAACAGGGAGAGATTAGACAGGAACAAGGGCAGAAATCAGCTTGGGGACCGTCATTCCAACCCAGGTTAGGGACTCTGGTAGCAGTACAAAGCACAGCTAGCAGCAGTTATATTTAAAGAATAATTTTACATCCTGGCCCTGTAATTATTTTACACAGAATTAAATTACCACCACTTTGAGAAAAAAAAAGAAGCAGAATTGTAAGTGATCCAAAGTAAGTATTTTAATAATCAGACAAATCGGTGACATCCACCAATTTTCCACCACGACACTGGTCGGAGACAAGGGGCTCTGAGCAACAGGAAGCATTTTTCACAGTATGCTGCACTAACTTTTGAATTAGCAGCCCTTGTGGCCTTTTAAGCTTACTGCGTGCTCCTCCACACCACTTACAGTGAACCACATTCCCTGTGCAAAAAACTCTTTTCTTAGAATAAGTATCTTCAGGCAGACAAAATAAGCCATAAAAGGAAAAAAAAAAAAGGAAAAGAAGAAAGCCACCAATAAATACAGACAAGGTTTTTGCATTAATATTGGTCTACCAAATAACACATATTCTGTTCCTTGGGGGAAAATAAAACAAAAAGCCATCACTGGAGAGGAGTGACTAAGACAAGTTGACCCTAATGCTCTTTTTCTATTTTTTATTTCCAGCTTTTGGGAAATTAGATGTAATAGTCTTCTGCCACTTTTATGCACAGTTTTCAATGCAAATCCTTGCTTAGGAAAGCTCCATTTCACAAATAACAGTGGCAGGAGGCAGGCCGTCTAGAAACAGAAGTACATTAGCAAACCACTTTGGTACCATTATACATTCACCCAAAGAAGAAGAGTGTTAAAAACATCAAAAAAAAAAAGGTTTTCTTTAAAAAAAAAAATTAAAAATAAAATAAAATAAAAAAAAAACCCACACAGCTGTTTTTTAATTGTTCCCATGAACAATTCAGAGCCCTAGTGGATTCCTGCCTTCCACCACTCCTTTTTCCCTGTAAGCTGTGAACGAGAAACCAGAAGTGGCCAACAGCAAGATAATATTTACATTTCCTCTTTCCAGAGCCCGGATACGGACAGATGCACCCACAGGTGGGTGTGCACATGCCAAGTACAAAAGACAGAACAAGGGCAGGTACTTTCCAGGCATCAAAAGCAGAGTTACCTTTTCTTACCCTTCCCTGCATATACCAGTTGCCCACAACTAAAGAAAGGGAGAACACGCAGCTGCCCTTGTGCTGTAATGGTTATACTACCCTCCCAAAGCGTGCAAAGAATACACTATACTCTTTGACGTGCAAGAAATCTTCTATGCTTCAATCAAGTGCACAAGCAAACATACAACTCCGGGCAGAGCTGCACTTAAAAGGACACAAAAGTGCCAGGATTGCAGAAAAATGTACACTATGCCTGGATAGCCAGAGAAAGAGGACTGTTTCTGTTTGGTCAAAGGCCAATTTCATTAAGCAAGTAGATTAGATCTTACCCTTAATGCAGACAAACCTGAGAGAAAGGAGCCTCAGAGTTTATTCGCGTTATTATTACCCTAAAAAGTGTGCCAACACAGATTGAAACACAAAACAAGTTTTTATCTGCCGTTGATGCTTTGACTGTGGGAAATAAGGAAAGGGGGAAAAAAACTTGGAAGTAAGAACTGGAAAGAGAAATTGAGGGGGAAAATACAATTCCCAACCCCACCAACCCAAGCAGAGAAGCATTTCTCTCAAGCTGGTTAATTTCACTGAATGCCAGTTTCTCCTTACAGAAGTGGAAACATGTTGACAAAAAGGATTTCATGCACTATCACAGCATCAGAATGCTAGGTTTGTAAATCTTCCCACCAGTTAAAAGTAACCTTATAGATCTGTGTACAATGTAAACCTACATTTCAGTGAAACTTGCACATCAGTGAGTATTTTTTTAAACAGGTCCTGTTTTGGGACTATATACAACTGCATAGCTGGATTAATAAATTCTCTTTCCAGCAGTACTCATTTTTTCAGTTTTCTGCAGTAATCTTACTGGCTACAGTTCAGTTGTTTTCTAAGAGGCACCTTGTAAATGTATTAAGATACATTTTCACATATAAGTACTTTTTGATTACTCTACCTCACTTCATTTAGATTTCCTACATGAGGGATGTACCAACACCTACTTCCTTTCATCTTCATAAACACACACTTAAGATATATGTCATAACAGTCAACGTTCTGGGCAGGGAAGAGGAAACACCATTATTTTAAAAGAATGTCCATATTTAACATATTATCACACACCAGCTGTCATAATATAATGTGCAAGATTGCACACATTTTATGTAAAACTAACCTTGGACAACCCTGCGAGCTTCATGCTCTTAGTGGTTTAATATACAAGTACATGTTTTTTTAAGGCAAGACATTTGCACCTAGATCAATTCATCTATTTGGAAAGAATATCATGGATGGCTCATGACAGAAGATGAGCAACAGAAAACAAGCACCAAAGCTTTTAATCCCAAAATAGTTCTGGCAATGCAAAATATTATTACTGCCTCCACCTGGAGACTGCCACCCTTACAGCTGAACAGGCACTGCAGCTCATACAGGCTTTTCTCAGCTGCTTCAGTGCAGTCAGCCAGGTTGTTCAGACAGTATTCAGAAGCCACATGGACAGTGCAGAATTGCTCCTTTAAAAATGAATACAGATAGATCTTTTTAAATAGAATTTCAGTCTTTGTAAGCGAGTCTTTAGAAGCAGAACATGAAATCTCACACCATGTGCATGGAACAAATATAAACCTGTTTGACAGGAGTCGACTAAAAATTTTGTTTTAAAAGCCCATGGAAACATATGTCCCAAAGAAAGTGACAGGGACATACAGATTACTCTCAGCGAATCCATGTTGAGCATACTGTACATTTTAAGGAGAGCCACCTGTCAAAGCAACTGTCCCGGTTCCAGTAGCAGCACTGTGGTATTTTAACAAAGAGAACGTAAATGACCTGGGGCAGCAGCCTAACACAGAATCCTCAAGGGTGTTTCCTAATAAAGTGCTGTTGGTCACAACATCACATCACACTACTTTATGCCCTTAAGGTTAGGAATACATTACAAAAACAGCAATCACAATAAAACCAAACACAAACAACCCAAGAACAAAGCAAAAAAAATCAGACCAGCCATATAGAGAGCATGGTCTATTGCAACATTTCCTCATCCTTAATGTCTAAATATTATTTTCAAAAGGAAAACTAATCTCAAAGGCAACTACTCTAGGAGCATTCTCTTTCATTAACAGCAGAGAAACAAAAAGTAAGAGGAATCCTGAATTCTGGCCATGAATCGCTCCTGAAAACATCGGTATTTCATATTTGAAATACTTCACTATTGATAAGAATAATGATTCTGTATAAAACAGATGTTGGTCAGATGTATTTAACATCTTGCTTTTATCTTACAATTTCAACCTCTCATTGCTACTAATTACAATAAATCTGACAGAAAGAAACTGCAATGGAAATATTCAGCAAGATGTTGTACAGATACCTTGGCTATTCTGAGGGTGAAAAAGCAGCACCACAAACACTGAAATCAAGAAACTTAGTTTCCTACTGGGGTTTGTCTGAAAGTGAGGCCTGAGGCCTCTGGTTTAAAAAAAAACAAGACAAAACACTGAAATCTTTCTCCTGAACAGGGCATTCTGCCTGATCCATTATCATGCCAAAAGGTGGGGCCCTCACAAGAAGAAGTAGGTGTTAAGTTTCTCTTTCTGCCTGCCTTTCCCCCGGTCCCCCAAAAAATGACTCTTATCATTACAGCTGAGATCTCTACATACCCATCAGCTTAAGCTGAAACTAAAGAGAAGGTCAGAGTTGTCAGCATGAGGAGGAACACAGCAGCCACTCAGCATGATGCCTTAAGCCTTGGCCTCATAAGAAAACAGGTTTAAACAAAACAATCTCAGGAAACCAAAGCAATCCTTGACTGATTACAAAATAGTGATATCTTTATCTATTTTAACCCAGTAAGACCATTGGTGTGAGAACCACACTGAAGTCAAACACAGTAGTACTCTGCCTCTGCTGAGGGCCACACGGAGCCAGCTAGGGCAGCCTGCCCCAGGGCTCTTCCTGAGTTTGGCTGCCTGCACCCAACACAGCACAGGTATGTGCCCCAAAGAGCTGGGAGAAGCCTTGACCAGGGCTCCCCATATGGCTCCGGAGCTCCAGCACTCAGCCCCAGCCTGAGCGATGCTGCAGCTATGCCTGTGCATGGTCATTTTCCTGGCTGAGCCTGCCTCACTGACCCAACCACCTGGTTGGACCTCAGCTCTGCCTCAGCTCTTAGAGCTGCCCCCTGCCACCAACTCCAGTCCTGATGCCGATCTTGCTGGTGCACGGTGGGACTGCCAGCACCCCTTGCCCCACACAGCTCTTCTCATCAGCTTGTCACCTTCCAAGGCTTCCTCATCCTACCCAACAGCAGCTTTGCTCTGTTAAAGTATCAAGATTACTTGGATAAGGCTGGAGCTTGGCCCTAATCATGTGAGGACTGATCTTCTGCCCACTTAAGCTGGTTATTGCCTTTCCAGAGTTGGGTACCAGCTTGCTGCCCAACCACCTGAGACCTGGTACTAGCAGAAAGGCAGCTGAGCAGTTCACTGTGTTTACTGGTTTGCATCGTTGTGACTAACTGAAACACTAAATAACTGCAGATTGAGATTACTAAGGCAGCAAACTCATTGTACAGACTGAAAAAGTCTGTTTTACATCAAAACTCCTAGTTGTAATTTCCAAACTCTGGCACTGAAAGCTGAGATCCTAAAGCACCTTAAGGCAAGCATAGACTTTTTCCTCCAATTTCAGCAGTTCAACATTGGGACCTTATTTCAAGCAACAGCAGGGGTTTTCCACTGTTTCATCTTTACTCTCACATTCCAATTTCTATCTTAATTATCAGAGGAATTTCCTATAGCAGAGCGACTTAAGTAGATGGTTATATTCATATTCTAGTACTCTGCACCTTGAATACGCTACGAACAACAGGGCCAGGGGTCAAGTGATTTCACAGGTACCTGCCAAGTGCAGTCATTTTTAAATAATCTTCCTTTCTCAAATTGGTACTGATTTTGCTCAATTTTCCTAGAAAGGAAGAATGAGAGATCATTTAATTAAAGCACAGATCTGGGTACTAGGGCTCAGCGCCAGCCTCTACGATCAACCTCCTCTAAAACCTTGAGCACATTTCACCATGGCTCTGGGGTTAGCTAGCCTGACAGCAACTGCCATTTTCTCCTTATTAAGTGCTGGACCCAAAGCATGCTACCTAATTTGCTTGTAAACACCCAACTACTAATAAAACTCAAACCAAAATCTCAAAACAATTCATTGCTACACGTTCACCCAAGAGACCATACTCAAAAGATTAATATCTCAAAACTAAGCTCTCATGAGTCAAGGAGCGCTGGCATGAAGGCTGCCCATGCAATCACGTTTGATCCCTCTGGTGCATACACTTAAGGATATAGTCTTTAATTACTGAATTGCTTTTGCTGCCAACACTACATTCAGCATTCAGTTTGACATGCTTACGCCAGGTACAGCAATTCAGTATGCAGTTTTACCTGCACTGGTCAGAATACAACCATATGCATTATTTACTGAACACTGTGAAGTCTCAGCCTGGAGTACAAAAATTCTTAATTTTGTCAAGAGCTTTCCTGTAGCATTTAGTATTAAGCATCTGCATACTTCTGAAGCAAGGTTATTAGTTTTTAGCATCACTCTTTGGAGGAGAGGAGGGTCCATCTCCTCTACTTCACAGGTTAAAAAAATGAGTCTGCGTAGACATAGTAAGGCCAAAAAGTCTCCACTAATTTATGGCAACTTAAGGTGTCATTGGTGTCATTTTTTCAGAGCACTCTGCATTTCAGAGACCTCTGAATCCTCAAAAGGAACCACAGTTTCCACTGGCCTCTGCCACAGCAGACAACACCCAGCACTTCTGCAACAACAAAAAAACCCCAAACCCAAACCCACATAAAGATACATATGCAGTTAGAGAAACGCTGTAAAAAAGATGCCACAGTGGTTTGTGCAGCTTCACACAGGGCAGTTTTCTTCCATGGTAGAAGAAAACACAAAATCCAACCCAAGCAGTCAACAGTCAATTTCTCTAACCATGAAAACTTCCCTGCTCCCCTTCAATATAAATCCCCTGCATTTGTGCATCACAGAACCATTTGTTCTTCCAGACAACATACCCTTCAGCAATTCATCCCCTTGAAAGACTTATCCTGTGCACTGAAAACAGCATGCATGCACACACACCAGAAGTGCTCACTAACTTGTGAACACCTTAAAGAGGTACCCTCTCTTTCAATACCTTTTCAGTCATAAAAGGTTAAAGTCTCCCACCTGAGAACTTTGGAGATTAAAGAGGGAAAAAACATCTGAGTCATCACATCTAGGCCAAATAGTACATCCCTCAGAAACTTCACTGGCAGTTCAGATCTTGACATTCTTTTGGTCCCATCAGATCAGACCAGTGTTTCAGTATTTCCACAATATATTTCACTACTGATAAGAATAATGATTCTGTATAAAACAAAAAGTCAATCAAGTGCTACTGCTTCAGGGAAATGGTCAGCATTCCCTATAAACATGGCTTTCAAATAAATAGAGACAATCCATCAGCATTCACATAGTCAACCTACTTCCACCACAAGAACTGTAAATCCAGAAGCCACGTATAACACAGGTAGATATTACACAAAAAATATTTCAAATTCTTAAGTAGCTGCTCTTGCTGAGAAGAAGACCACTACCTACAGTCTTACTGCCCAAGAACAAGCAACATGTGCTTTATGAAGACAATTCAGAACTGATTAAGTTGCAGCTTGTAAAGACAAAATAGAGCATCTACATGGGGCATGTACCTAAGATCTCTAATAACAGTTTTGGCAACAAAACATTCAAATCCACAATACATTTCTAGGGACACAAAGCACCAAATCTCAAATATCTTGCTAAATATTTTAGCAGCACTGTACTTATTTGTGTTGGTTACTCTAGTTATCACGAGACAGATGTAGCAAAAGAAAAAAGAAATAAAGCTGCATCTTTTTTGCATATCCAAGTATTCAAGATAGTATGTAAGCATACCAGCTCATTACCACAGCCACCTTCTTATCAAGAGAGGCCAGCAAAATTATTCTTGGGAAAACAGGAAAGCACACTTAAGAGAGATTAATTTGACACTTTCCTCCACTACAGCTTCAGGAATGACAACGGAGGATCCCACACATTAAACGTTTCTTTTAAAATGCAGATGTGTGACTTAACAGAGAATACTAAAAAGTACAAATAGTCATTTGAGTTCAAAAAGCACAATAGTTTTACTGTTAACTCTTCACCAGGTAACAGCTTCAGAAGATTCTCAAAAGATATGTAATTCCACATGCCTCATTTCGCATTTCTCATCCACTTAAAATTCCTACAGATGTAAACAAGAAACCTAACCAGCAAAGGCAGCAAATTATTTTAGAACAGGTTCTAATAATAGCTTGCTTTAGCATCATTCCACAACCCAATACCCTAACCTCTGAAGAATAACTCAGTGATAAACATGTGTGTACATGTGCATGACTTCACATCAACCTGCTGTACAAGCTAGTGAGAAAGTAGGAAAGTAAGTGATACGCGTATCTTATGGCACATACAAAGTTCAAAGAAGCCTTTCAGAGGAGGATTAATGCCTTCTGAAAAGATTCTGGCTTTTCCTTCACATATATAATCAGTCATTCTGTCGTACTTACCAATATCTTGTTATCCACCTTGTCTCCCTTGGTTTCCAGCTTTACTTTTTTCTTGACCGAAATTTTGATTTTCCTCCCAATAACATCCCTGACACTTTCTGAAATAAAAGAAAATACCTTAATTAAGCACCTCCAGTGTCAACGTGAGAAGGAAAAAAAAAAAAGACACCTCTGTCGAGTTCTCAGGAAGACTCAGAGCTATGTTGTTCAACTGCTTGCAATCATGGACAGTCTCATGCACATGCACCAGTACTGAACACAACCTACCACAAGTACAACTTTTTTTAAGTGTCATCTACACAATAATTTAGGATCATCATTGTCATATGCCAGGATTTTGAACATAGATTGATACTTCTTTCCAGCATTACTTAGACATCAAAAGCATACCCAAGACAAGCCCCAGCACTGCTTAGCTCTACTCTGGGAAAAGACAACAAATTCCTCACTTGCTATTATTTGTACCCGAAAAGCTTGCTAAAGCAAACTAACTTCTTGCATTGCAAAAATTTTAGCCTGTTGTTGGTATCAGGGAGGCTAAATGGGTCAGGCAATGGAAAAGCAAGTGTTCACACATTTTGCACTCTGCACATTTAAGTTGCAAAGCAAATGAAGCAGACTTCCAGGTACTAACACCTGACAGCTCTGCAGAGGATGCTATAGAGTGCAAAAAAACTGGTCACAGTCCAAGTCCTAACGACAGCGTAGCCACCTCATGGTGCCAGCACCAAAAATGCTTTAATATGTATATGCATACACATGTATACACCACTCTGCCAAGAACCAAATGAACCAGCCTTTCCCCTGAATGTTTGCACCCTGGCCTGAAGGGACCTTCTAACACAGGGAACAGTGTCAGAAAGCTTATACAACTACTGACACTGATGTAATTGGGAGATAAACAGAGGAGTTCATCTAGAAGAGCCAATTTGGCACCTTCCTTAAGTTTCTCTCTCCAGCCCCCACAGAAAAGGAATGCAAAAGAAACCTTTTAAACACATTAACCTATTTCCAGCACTACAACTGGCATCTGCCAAAGGCAAGTCTCCACCCTCCCCAGACACACACACTTTGCCCTCGTGCACGCTAAAGTTTAAAGGCTAAAACTGAATATAATAGGCTATTCCTAAGGCTTTTAATTATAGTGCTCTGTATAGTACTTCTCTGCACAATTTTAATCTGGTAGTCAGAATACATTACAGCAAACAATACGCCATTTATTAAGTCTGGACGTTTAGCCCAGGCCACAGCATTCTGCCTGCAGGGCATGAGGGTGTGCAAGTCAGATATGCACTTGGTCGGAGCGCCCCTCCACCAGAAATAGCTCCCTCCTGTGGAATCGGCATGTTTTCCCCTGGAAATTTAATGTTCCTATCAGGAAACAAAAGCTCCTCGGTAGCAGCGGCTTGCCCCAAGTCATGGCAGCCCCGTGGCAGATCACCAGCTCCCCGGGCAACTGCTTGGTCAGGAGCCAGGCAGCAAGCTCCCTGAGCAGCCAGGTAAGCAAAGCCCAGGGTAAAGTCCAGCCTGATGGGAACTATTTTCCTGAGTCTTCCTCCCCCATGAGGAATGCCCAGTTCCGGTCTTTCTGTCCCTGCTGAGGAACCCAGAAGCAAGCTGATCAGTCAGTCTTTTTCAAGCCCTACCTCCTCACAGAAGGAAATATAATGGTGCTGTCTCTGCTACTTTACCTCTGCCTTTCAGTTTCTCCTCCCCCACAAATAGCTCCAAACGCCTGCATCTAGCAAGGGACTTCCTTCTGAAGAGCCAGCGTGAGGACACCTCTTCTTCCCTTTGCTGTTCCACACGGCAGCAGTGGGAGCAACTGCAAGCCCTCGGCTGCAGGGCTCTCTATTTCAAAAAGCCACACTAGGGAGAGAAGGGGCCCGGGACCCAAAATTCCACAAAGCATCAGGATGTCAGCTCCCTCCAAGGCTCCGTCTGCCAGAATGGGCTCAAAATGCTTCTTCAAAGAGTTAAGATACAGATTTCATAGATATTCCCCATGTGACTGAGGCCACTTCCTTACACACTGGACTTGCAAGTCCAGTGGACTTGCAAAGTCGTTTTTCAGAGTCACAGATGGAAACATTTTAAAGCGCTCATCTATTTCGAATGCTGGAGACTTCATACATTCACACCTCGGAGGAGTGGATCCAGGTAAGCCAACAGTAGGAGAGAGTTTTTTTGAAGCCTACAACCTATGAGACCTGACGAAGGTCACATAGGAAGAAACAGAACAAAAACCGCAGCTCAAACACTTCCACCCCCAGTTTAATCTACTCCTACTCCCAGTTTAATCTCCATGCTCCAATCACTAAGTGTTAAGGCACATCCTTTCATCCTGTTCTCAAAACAAGGTTACTACAAAAAGACTATTTAAATTTTAACAAGCAGACACTAAAATACTGCTAGAAATTAAAGCAATCTATATTAACAGATCCACACATCATAGAAGAGCCCGTGACAAAGCAAGCTGGGTAGGTGCAGGGCACCAGGACTGGGGGGTAATTCTTAAACAAAACCGATAGAGGAGAGGATGTGTGAAGACGCTCACTTCGCTCCACACCTCACCTACAACACTAGGGCACAGCACAGATCCACACTGAGTAACAAGTACCAGGTATTAGCACCTCAAACATGCCTGGCCATTTTAGAAAAGAAACAGTTCATGGTTTTGACCATAGCTACTCCCAGCAACCTTCCCGGCTCATCATTTCTTAGTAGTAAGCTACAGACTAAAGCAAACCACATGGATTGCACACTAAAAACACTGCAAAATAAAGCTATTTTGTTTATGAAGAAAAAAAAAATCTGTGACAGCTGCAACCATCCATCAGATTTTTAGCAATATTTCCTAAATGCTAAAACCAGTTGCCACCCATCGCCCTGACTGATGAAACTGAAGGAAATGCAACAGTGTAAGTGAACTAGGTATGGTTCGAAGGTCTGTATTCAATACAACATGTACCTTACTGTCTGACAAATTTCTGTTTCCATCTACCGTTAACGCAACACTTTATTCTAATGTTGGCGATATCCTTAGATCTCTACTTCATCAGGCAAAACTGCTAACCAAAGGAAGTTTAGCCTCAGTGAGGTGGCTGAGGCCTAGAGCATCAGACCTGTTCCCTCCAAATGACACCGGTTGCCTGCATACAGCATTAATGATCCATTTATCGGGAGCTCCCCAACAGCGATGACAGCATTTCCAGGGTCCTTACCATCACCTATGATGCATTCGCCATGCAACACGGGGGTTTGTGTGCATGTGGCCATAAAACTTCAATTACAGACACCCTCGCTCCCTCGTACATACATAGCAAAAAAAGTCTTCACGCAAAGCCCAGGGGGGAAATAAGGCACAGCGACCAGAGGCACGGCTCGCAGCCTCGGCCCGTGCTCTCAGGCCGGGGCGCTCGGAGG
>NW_009912962.1:38659-52908 GCF_000696875.1 Nestor notabilis | reverse complement strand
ACAGGGGAACTTTAGGTTAGATATAAGAAAGTTCTTTACTGCGAGGGTGATGAGGCACGGGAATGGGTTGCCCAATGAAGTTGTGAATGCTCCAACCCTGGCGGTGTTCAAGGCCAGGTTGGACAGAGCCTTGGGTGACATAGTTTAGTGTGTGGTGTCCCTGTTCATGGCAGGGGGTTGGAACTAGATGATCTTAAGGTTGTTTCCAACCCTAACTATTCTATGATTCTATGAGTCTCCAAGGAACTGCCCAAGCCTCAAGACCTCTCCACTTGCAGGGAAGTTAGGTGGAAGTCCAGAAGCCATGTCTGTCTCTACTTTCCATACAACGAAGGACAAAACTTGGCTCTGCTCTTCCCCAGATCAAGTGTTACATAATTTACACCCACATATGAACAGATATTGCTGTGAGGCTGATGCATTTAAGTACATTCCTTAAAAACCATTAGACTGACACCTAAAATATAAGCTTAAATTAACTTACAAAATTAGCATTAGATTCAGATGACAGTATTTACATGGAGGAAGGACAGCTGCTGCAATTACTTTGTTTGGGATCCACTAACAGCTTACTGCAGGAGAGCTCTTGTGCAAAGCCCTGTGCAATGATGAATCACAATCTTACATATCTACGCAGAGTTGCAGGACCTTGGCACTATGTTTTGTCCCTTATAACATACTTTCAAGTCTTTACGTTTTACTCCCAACACCCCCCTCACATCCTGATTATTCCCCTTTCATTTTCACACAAACATAACAATACTTCTCAGATATGCGGGGTCTATTTATTTTAATGAGGTCAGCATTATGAAAAATCAAATCTCTGGTTTAGGCATAGGAAAGAACTTAGGCACACTACAAAGTGCAGCAGAGATGTTGTAACAATCATTTTTCCTTTGTAAATGCTGAATAAAACCAAAGATCAAAAATGCCTTTAATCAGAAAAGCCTTGATCTGTTCCTAATTAGAATTGCTCCTCAGAATTAAGTCCACTGCATCTTCCAAACTACAAGTCGGTTCAATGAAGAACAGAAGATGATGAAAGAAGCACAAAAATAAACCTGACTTTTGGTATATATTCCGTATTAATAATGTGATTATGCTCTGTTTTCCAGGTAAGTGTCTTTTGTCTATCTCATGTCATACAAAAGTCTTAAACAGAGCAGGCTGTATGTTTAAATGACAAATACAGCATAGCTATACTCAGGAGATCTGATCTAATGAAGCACCTTACTTCCCAGCAGCATTCCCATTGTCATTCCTTTCACTTCCATATTCTATAAATGTTGAAAAGAGAGTCTAGTATGTACTTTCAAACAGGAATGTTTGTAATTCAGTTATTGTACAAATGAATTTTACTTTACAGAATCATGAGCAACATCACCATTACCCATACATGTACCACTATCTCAATCTTTACATCAGTATTTTAGAAAGAGTAGTGGTGCGGATCTGTGACATAACCTCCTCTGTCACAGGCATAAGCTGGGAAAAGTTAAGGTTTAGACCCATGCTAAACATACACTGAGTGCCCAGACTTCCCACAGAAAAATGTGTGATGCCTCTTGCAATAAGCAGTTGCAAAACTGAGACAGATCAAACAGAGCCCACTACTCTTCAAGGGTGAGCTGCTGCCCCTGGGCTAAAAGCATTTGTTTTCCTGTCTTATAATTTTTCCCATTAAAAAAACTCCAAAAGTAAAGTCCTGCCCTATGCCCAAACATTTGTTTCCCCAAAGATAACTCTATGAAAACACCAGGATGGAAGGTCTTAGTCTTTATGGGCATTCTCGTACCGAGTTCTCATTTTAAAACCAGGGAAAAACTTTGTTCCCATCTTTTCCAAAAGCCTGGAAGTTGCAAGTCTTTCAAATCAACAAGCATGAAGGTTTTGCTCTGCTTTTGCAAGCAGTATTTACAGCCAGGGAAATACTGTTAAATGAGAGGCATTTAGTCAAAACTGGTGAAGAGTCCTGGCATCAGGCTGTATATTAAAATATCCAGGCTGTGTACTTTTCCCACTGCTTGGGACAATAAAAGACAAATACAGCTATTGGCTGTCTAACTTCTAGTATTTCCTGGATAGTTTCCCAGTTTCAAGGACCTAGAGGAATGAAAGAGTTTCTTGTTGTTACCTCCGCTAATGGAAGACTTGGCACAGACAAGATAATACATTGATTTCTAGAATATGTTTTATTTGAGACACCCCACAGACACCCTGTGTGGCTCTGAGCCACATGGAACCAGTTCCCAGCTCATTCATTACCAGACAATAGCAGGAGGCACTTTCACTTCTTTTTTAAAGACTTGGTAGAGTTCATTTGTTTGGCTCCCAAGGTGTGTGCCCCTTGAGGTGGTCAACTGAGTGATTGCCTTGTGTCCCCAGGGAATGGTGTGCCTCCTTAGTCCTTTCTTCAATGCCCTGATCTCTGAACTGCCCAACCAGTTCCCTGTACACTGACACAAAACACATCGGTCAAGCTTGACAGAAGGCATCTTTGAGAGGTCATGCATTTCCAACTCTGCTACCTCAATTTGAGCTTTACCATAAGGATGAGAGTTTGGCAAAGCTAATTCCAGAGGTGTCAGCCAGAAACCTTCCACTTGTTCACCAGCTCATTTTGTATGAACTTCACTGTTTTATTTGGGCTCCAGATCACTGTTTTATTTGGGCTCCTTTATAAGCAAGGACATGGAAAGTCCTTGATTCAAGAACAGAGCACTCAGATTTCTTGTTTTATTTAAACCTCCTTCTATATCCCCAGCTAAGTGCATGTTCTGAATACCCTCCACAAAAGCCTCGTCACATTTCTCACTTCAAATAAACAAGCAAAGATGTCAACCTTGGCAAGCAGCAGGATAGAGGAAAAGCAAACAGTTGGAACTGCTCAGGTGCAACCCAAGAGTCCCTACTTTCTCTGAAGCCAGTCTAAGAAGCTCTGGAAGCGTTTGTTCAGTGTGATTTACTTTGGCTTATGAGTGCAGGAGCTTCCAGGAGGAATGTCTCACCATGCTCACCTACAGAAGCCCTTGACAAAGATTCCTAAGGAAGCTGTTACAGAAGAGAGCAATGAGAAGAGAGAGACTTTCTTCCCCACAAAGAGTGAAATGACCTTGAGGTTTCTTGGTGGCATCAGTTATGGACTTTGCAGTCACAGGTTCTATGAACTTCAGGTTTGATCCACAACTGGGAGCAAGCTGTTACTCTCCCAGCTACTTCAGTGCAGGCTGATTTTAAAAGTCTCTTTCAGTTTGATAACTGACCACTTGCAAATAAATTACACCCTGATATGCTGGGTACCACAGGTCTATAATCTTCCCTGCCACTGATTGAGGAAACTAGTCCAAGAACTTTGAGGTGAAAAAAATTCAAGGGTAAAATAAAGTGCCCCCTACTGGAAATAAAACCTACTGCCCAGACATACTTGGAAATAAGCAAAAGCCTGAAATTTGATAAAATAGAACAGAAATATAGGATCACTTTAGGGGTTTAAAAGCTTATGGAGGAAGAAAGGCTGGGTTTTCTTCCTGGCTTATGTCAGCTGTATCATCTGGCCCTATTGGTAAAGTTTTGAAACAAGTGAAGAAAGAGGTAAGGTGCCAGCATCCAGCATCTTAGATTTATGCTGGATTTACAGATACCTATAAAATGACACTGCAAACTCAATGCTCTTTCCAAGTGTCAGAGAAGGGACAGACCAAGCATAGAGGCACAGGGCTCAAAAAGAGCGAACAGACTGCAACAGCCATTTGCTTTTGCGTGTAATTTGTTCCACCTCAGAGCAGGGAAACCAGCTTCCAGCCCAGGGTTGGCAGGTTCCTGGCGGTGCTGAGCAGCCAGGCTGCTCAAGCAGGGAAGCATGCTCCCATTGGGCTTAACTTCTCTGCTTAGGGGTCTGCAAGGTTCTTGGAAACACAGTAGATGTGCCAGTCACAAAGCACTGAAAGCTTTAATTAATGACATTTCTGGAAAGCTGCTGCAGTGCATTTGAACTGAGGATGAGCACAGAAAGTCAGTTTGGTTTGTGGTTCATTTTCTGGCCATTCAAACTTCAACAAGTATTTCAGGTGAGGGACACTTTTAGCTGAATCAATTTACAGCTTTGACCTCCAGTGAAATCTTCTGCCTTACAGTGCATGACTAAGACTAATTTTAAATAGATCCTCACGTTGCTGCAAGGAGACAGCATCCACAAGGGCTTAGAGTGTGGCTTACAGGAGAACACATAAGCAATACAAAACCACGAGGTGCCTACACTGGACTAGTCCCAGATCTGCTGGGCTCAGGAAAGCATGCTGAACAGTAGCTGAATTGCAAGAAATAAAACCCCCATGTTTCACTGTAGCTGCCAGCTCAGCCCAAAAGATCACATCCCCATTACGGCCCATAAAAATGGAAATTGCAAATAATGGCAGTAATGGGACCAAAACTATTCCAGCTGCTTGGGAATGAAGGAAAAAATTGTGCATTCTTCCACTGCAGCATGGCCCAAAATGCACAAAAGCAGTTTAATTCCAAAAGAAGAAAGGCAGTCTATTAATCTTCCAGGGATGTCTATCAGCAAAGAAGAGGTTTATCTTGATGCACAAGCCCCAGAGAAGCTTCTCTGGGAGCCCATGCCTCCTTTCTACAGAGTAACCCAAAATCTGTCTGGACTCCTGTGACATCCTTTACTTGCACCAGCCCTCCAAATACCCAAACCCCTAACTGAGTGTGCTCAGAAACATGTCACAGCTCTTGGGCAGCTTCCTCACCACTCAGCTCTCAGTCCCAAGAACTTCTTGACTAAATTAACATGAATCAGCTCCTTCCTGCTTATCTTCATTTGTTAAACTTATTTATTCTCCTGTTACGCTTCCCATTAGTAGACAACAGCCTGTTCTCAGATAAGTCCTCAGAGGTCTCAGGAAGCTCATGAGAAGAGCAAGCCCTGGATAGGTCTCCAAACTAGTCTACTGACTGAGCAATGAGCTGGCACATCACCATAGGCCTATGATCTCACTGTGGAAAGAAGGCTTTGAAAACAAATAAACTTTGTATTTTCAGGTCCTGGCCTTTAAGACAAAGTTGAACAGAACTGAAATGCCAATAGATATAACTCTGGAGATATGGAGATGGAAAATAAGCATCTGAGCTCTAGGAGCCATCTGGGAGCTCGGGTGATTTTCCAGATTAGGCTAAGGAACTGGGGACTAACTGAAGTAATGTGTTTACACGTATCTGACATCTGGAACCAACTTCTTTTAAAAGACATGCTCTTGTTCAGCACCATATCCACTGGAATCTGCTCTTACCTCTACCTGGCACCCTGCTGCAGCAGTGACCCAATATTCCCATAGGGAGGGCGCTTGAGCTGTGAAAGTCACTTAGCTAACAAACAAGCAGATCCTGAGTGCATTTAAGCTTTAGGGTCATTGAAAAAGCAAGGCAAATCTGTGCCTGCTGTTAGGTAGAAATACTCTGTGCCTATACATAGAGCCACAGTTAGAGATGAACTGTAAGTGCCCAACCTAAGGCAGTTGACAAGACAGGTACGGCCCCAAAACAGCCATGAGTTTTCCTCTGCTCTCATGTAGGTGCAAGCTTATGTGCTGCAGGAAGGGAAAGGCCCTGTTCAATTCTCTCTCCTTCGCTCTGACCCATCAACAGATGGATAGCTCACCCCATCCCTCCTATCAGCAAACAGGGCCCTTTTCTTTCTCCTTCACTCCTCACTGAGCTTATAGCAATGCCAACATGCAGTAGAAAGGTCAGCTGCTGGGCCATTTATCACAGGTATATCAGCAGAGAGCCAGAAACACAGCATGTGTCTCCAGTAGGCCTCTCCAGTGTTGATATTGTTTCAAATGCCTTTCTTTCTGCAAGGAGAGATACATATATATATTTATTTTAAGTTTCCAAATTTACTGTTCCTCAAAGGTGAGAAATAGAAGGGCATCTGTCAAGCGTGAGATGAAATTCTCCCTGCAGTCCATGCACCATATCCTGGGAAGGACTTGAACTGCATAAGGTCATACTAAACTTTCAACATTTCCGAGTAAAAACTTCATCAACCACAAAATGTCACCTGCAACAGGCAGACCCTTCACCTCTCCACCTCCTATGCACGTGCTTAAAGGTAGCTTGGCCTCTAGTTACTTGGGTTGTATGGAGGGATACGAGTGCAAGAACTGAAATTGCCTCTGCAAATGTAATCCCAGCAGTTCACAGTACTAATGGCACTTTGTCTCCCCATCGGATGAGGAGGAACCCATTGCTTTGCTACATTTTTCAGCATGCCTCGAGTTGCAGTTTCTCTTTTTGACCCTTTCTTAATGACCTGCCCTACAATGGATTCACCCCAAACAACCAAAGACTCCCCAAAAGCTTCATCTTCACAGGGTTCCTGTCCATCAGATGTCAAAGTTTATGTTCAGACAACAGATACTTTTCCTTAGTGTTCTGACTTTGGGAGGCAGACACAGGATGGCAAGTCCTTGGTTAACAGATGGAGCAATGGGGCACATAAGTTCAGAGAGCAACTGAGGTTCAGACCTCTGTCTGTTTGCCAGACCAAGGAGTCACATCACTGATGATTCATTGCCACAGTACAGTAAGGCCAAAAAAAATAGTGGAAAGACTGAACTAAGAAAAGAACATTTCTTATCTGTGCGATAGATACACTCTGCTCCAGGGTAATAGTCTATCAACAGCCATTTACACTGCCTGATAGCAGGTCCTAGACACATGGCCAAGCAAACAACAAAAAATGTTTTGCTGCAACACCTTTCATACCTGAGATAGTAGAAATGCTCTTTCCCAAACAGTGAATGGCTCATTCTGCAGCTGCACACACTATTGCAGCAGGATCTGAAGTAGGAAACAGCTCAGCAGAGCTCTCAGCATCGCAGTCCTATTCCTGAGAGAGCATTCCCAGAAAAGATGTCTACCCAGGACCTCGGGACTCTTTCTATACTTCTCCAAAAGCAACTCAGGCAATTTTAACTCACTGAGAGGAGAGCAAAAGCCATTAGATTTCCACCTACAGCCAATACCCTTTTGTTCTGAGACACAACATCACCTCTGTTCTATGAGGAAACATGGCTCTGTCAATATGACTCACCATGTCTTATTAACCCTTACACAGCTAATCCTGTCCCATGTCTCCCACACAGCCACAGTTCTGCAGCACTCCTCTCAAGAGACACCCTAACATCCCCTCCCGGGTTCCTTACTCACCACCTCTGAGCACGGCTGGCTCAAGAAATCCCAAACATGGAGATAAATTGAATTTTGTCGGGCTAAATCTGAGGGTCAGCCCTGAAAAGTCAAGGAGTGTGTCCTGGAAAGCCTCTGGTGCTGCAGGTGCCAGCCTTTGCAGGGAAAAGCTGGCAACAAGGTACAGCCTGTTTTCCTGCTCTGGGCAATCTGCTGCCCACTTTTGCCAAGCCCTAGAGCCAGCTCTTGCCCCAGGATGTCCCAAGGCTTTGGGACTGTTTTTAGCAACCTTCTACAGCCTCTTTCAGATCTTCCCTAGCTGCCAGTCTGTGCAGAGGCACTGAAGCTAAAGAAAGGATGTGCTGAAATACACCAAAAAGTTAATTTTTATGGCCCAACTGTCTGTCAAGGGCATTTTCATCTTTGCAGACTCCTCAGGGCACACTAATAAAAGCAGAGTGAAACATTGCAGGCTGCATGAAAACCTTACCTCCCTAGGGAGGCTCAGCACACGGAGACAAATAGTGGAGCTGCCCCTCTGCACCCTCTAACTTATTTCAGAGAGTATATATGTTCCACTTGCTCCACAACTGCCGTAAAGGAGCACACTATTAATTTGCAGAAGATGGAGCCAGGCTTAAAAATTCCATTAATTAAGTGTTGGCGGAGGTGTTTGGAAAGATTTTCTGACAAATATAGTGCTATAAAGTGTTTCCCTAGAAACTGAGAAAAAAGTTGAACAATATGAGAAGTACCCAGGCTGATAACACCTACTGCTCCCGCTGAGCGGTGCCTGGGCTGTAGGGAGCACCAAGCACAGAGAACTTCTTTCACAGAGCATTTTGGCTACTGAGGATTTTTGGTTGGTAGCACAGAAATATGAAAGTAAGCCTCTACACCATGCCTTGCTTCCCTGCGCTCTCCTGCTTCACCCCTCTTCTTGTACCCAGTGTCAGCATACGGGAAACACTCTGCAAAGTCTGTGGCTACGGATTCAGAAATGCCCCATGTGTTTTAGTGCTCCCAGCTCATGCACTGCTCCTTATGTGGCCCTGCAATGCCTGACCATCCCAGGCATGCAGCAACTAAACAAACCCAGCAACCAGACACCTTTCAAATGTCTGCCTATAAAACAGGTCACTTTGCTCAACAGCACAGCTTATATATGGTCGTATCTACAGCTGATATAAATCAATACTGTTAAGTTTTGCCTCAAAAGGGGTCTATAAGCTTTTACTTCACTATTTTCTGGCACGCATGTTCAACTTGCCATTACCCTCAGAAGCAGATGCACTCATCCACATCAGCTCAGCAAGCAGAACAGGACATTATACCACCTGTATACACCAAGGGATGACAACACAGAGCCCTCATCTACATGCTCCTCTGATCGCTGCACCATTCCTGCCTGGGGGATGCAGGCAGAGAAGACAGGAATCTGTTGAAAATCTTCTCAATCAGTATCTCTGTCTCCACATAAATGCAGGAGCAAATACCTTTCTGGGTGGATGTTGCAGGTATTACTGGAGGACTAGAGCTGATCTTCCCTTAGAAAGGGGACTAGGAAAAGAAGAGTGGTTTAGGCTGATTTTGGCCTGTTAAATGACATTTTAGCCTGGTATTTTTCACCTAAACAGAAATGTGATCAAAGAAGTTGAGATAAACAATGATTTAATGATGCAAAGTGTAGAAGCTCAAGAGGCTTTGCAAAGAGCTTGTGTATACATGAGAATAAACACTTACATTGCAACCTGCTGCAAGAATCTTAAGCTATTTGCTTTCCATGAACCTCCACTGGCAGGGCACTCAGAGCACACAAGGTCTTTCACAAAATCCTTCGATTTCCTTCACTTTGGGCCATTAAATCAGACACTTACTTTGTTCCAACTACTCAGCACAGCTTCCTCCTTGCCCAGACAGCCACCTCTGCTTTCAGCCCGGTTTTCTGCCTGTCCTGCCCCACAGCTCAGTTCTCACCCCCCTCAGTCCTCACTGCTGGCTGCCAATGTCTTACAGAAGTGCGGACCAGGGCACACTCTGACTCCTCTCCTAGGTCATCCTTTCGCTTCTTCTGGGGCTTCAGGGATGGAGCTCTTTTGGTCCCTCTTTCTCCCACTATTGCTCTTGTTTCCCCCAGGTTTGGATGGCGAAAAGAGATCCAAGACCACCTCTGCCTCTTTCTGCAATCAGCCATCCTGCCCGTGTACCAGCTTTAGGTAACAAACCCATCTCAGAGCCAGCCATCAACAGCACCGCTTCTTCACGTCAATGGAGAAAGGAGCCTCTTGGGCCAACCGGCAAAGGCTCCAGATTTGGGATTCACTGAAACATACAACTTGATCCAAGAGGGCATATAACTGAGAAGGTCTGTTGTCAGAAATAATGTTCACTATGCCTCTGTATGAGGACTTTGGGAACAGCAGCTAGGTTAAATAATGGAATATTTATGCTTCCAAACAAACACAACTAATTCAACCAATTTGATTCCTTGTTCCCTCACCTTGCTTCTCATTTCTCAAAGTCAAGACAAGATTAATGAACCCCATGCAGTACTGCCGGAGGGCTCCGTGTTTTTCAGAGTAGTTCAAGGCACAAAAATACCTTCAGCAACAAACTGAGAAAACTAAAGCTGATAAAGCCAAGTTTGGAAGCAATTAACATCAATCTGAAATTCCACTGTTTTGGGGGCTCAGCTTAAAAATAAAAAGCAATTACTGTTGTGACAAATTCAAATAATACATTGTTTCTCCACAGTTGATTTAGCAAAGGGAGTCTGTCTTCACCAACAGTTACAACAAAAAGCCTTATATAAAAGCTATTTACTTGCACTGAACCTTCTCATGATTTTTTTTCCAAAAGCTTATTTCTCAAGAGCATAACAGCCTCTCCCAAGCACCTGAGGAAGTAACAAACCTTCCTACAGTGTGAAGTACACAGAACAGCTCTGACCACACTCAGAAGTATCCACTCAAATAGCAGAGGTTTCTCCTTGTTGCCCAAGAGCGTGAGAAGAGCTCCCAGCCAGCACTGCCACAGCTCTACTTGCCTGGTCCTGGCTGTAAACACCAGGCAGCTGCTCTTCCACTTCTCCCCTCCCAGCTATGGGCTTGAAGAGCAACTAGGGCTGCTAGTGCTGGAGGTTGTATGGGACTCCATTTGCCACAGTGGAGAGAATCAGTCAGTCTTGAAGATGTTCCCACAGACCTACACAAAGAGTTTGGTGTGAGAATCTGGAAAACAGTCCAGTTCTAAAAGCCCAAAGCACAGCCTTTGGGGTTAAAATGTTAACAGGAATATATTTTAAAGGCTCCCTGAAACAAACGTGAAGTCAATATTTAGCATGCAATAGTAGGGTGCCTGCCCAGTGGAAACATCAGCCAGCACATGAAGAATCAGTTTGTAGTTTAAAAATGTTCAAATCTCATTAGGAACTGCAACTTCCCAACCTGTTGCACTGCTGTAAGTGACACCAGAGCATTTCTTTGCCAAAGCTCTTGCAAAAATTTGAGCCAATGGTTTTCAAGGTGTGTCAGCAGAGCCTCTCCAAGCAGATAACCAAATAAAGCATTTGAGCACCCTGCAGCTCTTAGGTGGGGGGAGATTTGCAGAGCTGCATCATCAAGAGTCCTCTGTGGTGCCTGGTCAGCTAAAACAGACAGACCAGGAGCTAGTAATGCTGGGCATAGAAATGCAACACCCATAGCAATGGGATGAATGAATGAACAAGGAGTGCTGGAGCTCAAAGAAGGGAAAATGCACAAGAATGTTAAACCACAACATTCAGAGCTGGCATAGATTTGAGTCACCTGTGCTCCCAGCAATGTAAAGGAGTCAGATTTAGCTGCTATGCAATAAGAGGGGGCTGGAATGCCAATTGGAAGCTTTACTTCATTCCTGGCTACAGCGAATGCTCCATAGTGAGATGATGAGAGTCTTACCAAAGGTCTAGGAAGGCTTTAATAAGGCCATTGCTCACTCCCTGTGAACAGCACATTTGCTATCTACACTGGCAAGTGCCCAAGAGATAGAGTCCATCCCTGTTCGGATTACTGAGCAAGGTCTGCAGGTGCCCTTGGTATACAGAAGCTCCTATCAGTTTTTATGGGCAGAGTTGTTATGTACCTGTCCACACTCTGCAAGAGCCAACTGCCTCATTTTTACACAGAGAAATGAGTCTGTGGACTCCCAGGTGACTTCTGTACTCAGAAACTATTTTAGCAGGTAATTTGGCACAACAGGAGCAGATCAAGCAGTTGGTACTGTGGCCCCTACATCTTCACTCTATGCAGGACATGGGGAGATACTTTGATTTTTATATTTAGCCCAGTCCCCTGCCTGAATGTCCCCACCATGCCTGAATGTGGAAGCTGCATGGTCTAAGACCGTGCTTCAAAACCTTTAGTTCTCATTGTGGACTGCAGAGCGCGTGGTGCAGAGCTGCTGGTTTAGTGTCTTCCAAGAGGAATGTAGTTTTCAGGTATCTTTGCTAAGTGCTATGTGATCTGAGCTGATAGACCCTGTGTGGGGATGACTGGGACATTCACCTTACTGCTGTTCTGCACCAAAATGCAAGTGTAGGCGCAATGAAACAAACTGCAGCTAAACCATCTCTGTGCAGATTTTCCTTTAGTGCTCAAAGAGATTCAACCTTTTTCCACTTTCTCTGAGGCTGTCAAAATCCTTCTGTTTGTCTGAAAGTGAAATTGTCTTAATGCGCAAAAAACCAAAAACTGAGAGAAGTGCAAACATGTTTTGAAGGTTTGTACAGATTTACACGAACCACAGGCAAACACCTTGTCATGAGCAAGCAGGGCAGAAGCCTGCTTGCTAAAACCCTTGTGCCAGCTCTGGCTCCAGAGAGAAGATTCCAAGTGGTACATCACAACCTTCAGATGGAGGACGGGGTTTGTGCCAGTGAGGGTAGTAGTGAAGGCATTTGCAGGAGCTTCCGCCCTTTGGCTGGAGGGCATCAGCAGCAAACAGCCTACAGTTCACCATGTGCCTCTGTGCTAGAACTGGTCAGTGGGAAGGACTGCTGCACTCTTGTTTGTAAAGTGCCCAGCTAATAGCTTTATAAAGGTGTTGGAAATGAGGAGAATAAAGGAAACAGGTTCCCCCCCCCCCCAAAATTAGGAAAACAGGCCCCCCCCCCCCCCCATATTCTAACCAATTCCAGTGTTAGAGTTTTCATTCCAAACCACTTGACAGTATCTCATTAGCCTACTGCCTATAATAAATGTGTCCAATAACAATAACTAAGTCACACAAAATTAAAAATTCTATAAAATATAGATCAAATACTTGCAAGGCCATTTATTTTTCTACTCTAAAATTAAAGAAAATGAGGTCTGCCACCCCCCTTGGCTATGATAAATACAAGTTCCAAAGTAGACTGTCTAAACTTTCCAGGAATATCCCTCCAACCTCATGCTGTAGCCTTTGCAAAATTCATAACCCATTCTTTCCACAGAAATAAAACATTTGTACAGTTGAAGCTGGCTGCAATGCTTCAGGTAGTTACAGAGATGTAAAGCCACTCATCACTTGTCATCCTCTGGGGCACCTCATCAAAATCTGTCAAGGGCAGGAGCTCTGTGCCCGTGGCCATCTCAGTTGGCTGGAGCAGGACAACTGTGATACTTGCTGCTCCAAACCAAAAAGCGAGATGCTATTCCCACAAGACTCAGCTCTAAACAAAATCAATCTGTCCCCTCTCTCCTCCCAGCCCACTGTTGTCCCCTTGTTGTCAAAGCATCTCCCATTTCCCCAAGCTTTGCTCCCTTTCTTGTGCAGACTTCCTACTGGAGCATCCCTGTGCCCCACAGAGATGGGGCAGGGATGCTCCAGTGCTCCCATCTCTCAGGCTCACCACATACAGCTCTGGAAAACAACACATGGAAGGCCCTTGCTTTGACAGAAAACATTCAGTATTTCACATCTCAGCAAAAAAGCTGAAATTAGGGCAGATAAAGGAGAAACATTAGCTACTTACTGGTAGCTGACAGCAAAGCTCTCAAACCCGAAAATTCCTGGTTTGGAAAGCGTGGAGTCAAAATAAAACCATGTAGCTACCACAAAGTCAGCTTATGCAACCAATCACACAAAATGAAGGACTGCCTTAGTCCAGCCCAGAAAAAGCCCTAGGAACAAAAGAATAGAAATCATTCCTGAAGTATAACAAAGTGAGATCTGACCACAATGTTTGATCTAAACAGCTTGGGAACAGTGGACCAATATTAATTCAGGAGAACTTTCACATTCCCATGGATTTTCCTTCATCTGATTCCAGGAATACCTTGTGTTGTCTCTTTTAATATCTAAATGGGAAGTCAGATGAAATAATTCACCAAACACGAATTTCCCCCTCAGAGGTCCTTCCACTGCCCTGTCAGGGTCAGGCCACACTAACTGGTCTCCAGGAGAAAACAGTCTCTTGAGGGAACTCCCTCCAAAACACCTTTCTACAGGCCTGTGCAATGGGCATTTTCCCCAAAGAGACCTCCCCCCAGCTCTGCCCATGCACCCCTCAAGCTCCCAAACCCCCTTCCTCCCAAGCACTTCTCATTGCATTCAGGCTACATCACATATGGGAAAGTATCAGAAGAGAAAGACTAACTCTGATAGGAATCAGCTTTATTTGGATTTTGGAGATTGGGGGAAGAATGGGGTTTTGGACCCAATTAAATTAAAATGAAAGTTTTAATTTAAATTAAAAAATAAGAAGAAACAGAATCTGTCGGTTCCTACAAACAGTGAATAACAAAACTCCAACAGATCACTTCAAAACAGGCTTGATCAGACCTACTCAGTGTCTGTCTCCACATGTGGCAAATGACACATTACTGAAAAAAGGATAAGATAAATATAATGCCACACTTCCAGTAGAGCCTCCCTGTGCCCCGGCACTTGAGGCTCAGGCACTCATTAAGCCAGTTTCTCTGTGTTCCTTGGTGTTTATGAACTGACAGATTTTCCTTCTATAAATGAAGAAATGTATAGTGGGGAATTGTTTTCACCACAGTGAGAAATGGAAGATTTTTTCCTAGTGTCTT